>NC_140586.1:544413726-544546226 GCF_964204655.1 Triturus cristatus
CACAGTTTGCGGGGGTGAAAGAGGAGCGCGTAACTACCATCAGTACTTCTGGCTATTTAAACCATGATTCCCAAAAAACACAAATATCTGGCTTTTGTATATTGAGATTTTTGTGTGAAAATGTACTCGACACAGATATCACAATGTCAGCTAGAGAAGGTGTCCGTTTTAAGACTAACTTACCTACAGTCACAGAGGATTTCCTCCAAGAACAAGGCCAGAAAAGTGACACTAACAAAATGGTGGTCATGTCAGGCAAACAGATTTAACAAAGAGTAAACCTCATTGGGCAATTTAGACATTTAGCTAAGCAGATGGTACTGGCCAACAAAGCCTTCTCTGCTGCTTTCTTTCCCTTACTAAAGGTCATAACATAAAAAGGGAAAGATTAAATATAAGACAAACTAGGTACAGATCTATATTTTGATATGCCTTCTTATAGAAAATGTGTCACCTGAAATTCTGCATTTGTCAATAAGGTCTCTTCAAAGTGAAGAATCTGGCTAAATCCAAACTGATAGGAGGTTGAGAAGTTCTAAATCTCAAGATTTGCATACTATGATTAATCGACCTTTGTAAAAAAAAAATATATATATTTTTAAAAAGCTGCAAGACCTTTAGGTTATCTGCTCTTTTCCACTGGGAATTTTAGATTTGCCTTCCAATTCGCAGTTGCAACTCATTTTCTGCTAATATTTCAAATGCAAGCCAATTTGTAAAGTTGGATTTTCGGATGTTCCTGATCAAATTGTAGTTTAAAACAGCTACCAATTATGGATTTCCTCAAAATGTAACAGCCTAAAACCTTGGACTCCTAAGAATTTGCCACTATGTTTCAGACGTTTGAAGGTGCCTTGGTTCATTAAGGGGGTTGTTGTGGAGTAAAGGTTCCAGTTTTGTGTACTGGTTACAGCTGGGCCTCTCCCCAGTAAGCTTCAGAAAAAATGGAAAGGATCTTGGCACTTGATCTAAGTCTACCAGGAATCACGGGAGGTTAAAGTGGACATTTTGACACATTTTAGCCACCGGATTTTGCAACCTCTGGAGTCCGTCTAGTTTCTTTTTCAGGTACTCTTGTGTAAATAACGCAGCAAAAGTGCAGGCATTTCAAGACTAAGGCTCCTATTGGTGGTCAGTTTAAAGAAGTGACAGATGCATATCCACTCCATCAACCACTGTGCTAGCTTTCAGGTTTTAACTCAAGTTTTTCATCAAAAAGGAGTCGCGAGAGCCTGATATACAAAGCCATTTTGTGGTTGCAAAACTTGTGATTTTTTATTATTTACTAAACCCAATTTGCAATTCGGTAACAGGTTATCATTTAACAGTACCAGTCTAAGTGGACTGACTGGAATATCGAGAACCAGAAGCCTCCCTTAGGAATAGTGTAGGCAAGGCCGCAGGGCTGCCAGTAGGCAGTGCTGGCAAGCAAATAGAGTAGCAGGCTAATGGAGGCAATGACAAACTTTATGGATAGGTGGTGGTCCCCAATCTCCAATGTGGGCAGTCCCAAACAATAATGGCTATGGAGGGGCATGCAGGGCAAAGTAGTGAATGCTGCTATGTGCCTGGAGGCCAAGCGGTAACTCTGAAAACAGATGTAGGCAGTGCCTTTCACCTCGAGAACTTGTGGGGCCAAGAAAGCAAACACAGGCCGGAGGGCCACCGGCATCAAGCACTCACCGCAACAGGAAAAGTGGTGTGCCGTTATATAGTCCCCGGGCCCCTAGAGGCTGTCCGGCAGCAGGCAGGGATGCAGGTTCGCCCCAATTCCAGTCGCCAGTTGTCCTCATGCTCACAGGCACCTTCGGTGCAAGTACTGGCAGCCACACCAGGCTTGGGCCGGCCCCCCACAGGGCCGTGGCAGGACCCAGCAGTCAAGGCCGCAATTGCACCACACGAGCACCGGGCGCCACACGCCCCTCAGGAAGGACTCACTCCACTTGGCCTCACCCCTCTGTTCTTTAAGGCACTTCTCATTTAAACATCTGTAGACAGAAGAGGCGCTGAAAGTGGCCATCCTATCAAAAGCATCAAACCCAGCGCATACATTATACAATGTATCCCCTCCCGGCATTTTATTTTCACTAATGTGATTATTGGTTCACTACTAAAAGATGTCGTTCCTGGCCATCTTACACATCATTATTACACCTGACTAGGAATGAAATGAACATCAGCAGACCCAAAGATGCTGGTAATGATCTGATTGATTTCTATTTAAGAACACCCTACCAGCACCATGCAAAGGAAAGTAATGAGACCACTCCAAGAGTATGTGGTACCAGCACCTTTCCTCTGTGATCATCAATTAGGCTTCAGACCTAAGGAGGGTAAGGAATTTGCTCTGAAACCAATGAAGAACTTCTCTCCATGGACAAAGTGCAAACAAAAAAAAAAGAAAAAAGAAATCCTTAGTATTTGACCTCGATACTGCTTAAGGCGTTGTGGACCATGCTTCTGAAAAGGCTGGAAAATTGGGCAGGTGTATTGGGATCTTCTTTGGTCTTAATCCATTTTTTTTTCCGAATCATTATTAAAAAATTATTATTTTAGTGGTATCTTATTCAGTCTGTGTTCTTGAGCGTCCTGCAGGGTTCACTCTATTCTTTCCAGCTCTTGAACATATATCTGCTTCTCTAGTGCAGCTCCTCAAGTACTACCAGGTGAAGTTAAAAATGTACACTAACTCCCATTTTGCATGACAATACACCGGGAATTCTTTTCTGGTGGATACATCTTCCTGCAGATTACTCACCATAAGAATCTCCCTACAAGGTGTTAAAGTAGTCAGGAAATCTTTTTCCCTAGCAGTAGCCTTGCAGCATTGTCAAAGGCACCATGTGGCTTCAGCCACATCTCCACCCACTTGACATAAAACCTGGATAAGCATCAACCTGTGCATTTACAGCCATTTCTGTTTTTCTGTGCCTTATTGCACCATTCAGAAGCTCTCTCTCTTGGGGTTTCACTGACAAACATTCCTCCACTTCGAAAGCGACTGGGTCAAATGTCTCCCAAATATTTCAGGGTTTAAGTCCTGTCATAAGTTATGTAAACAGATGTATTTATCTGATCTACAGAACATCTGCATGTGGTGCCTTTGCTCTGACCAGGACTGTGGCATGCTACTTTTGATCACTGATGTGCCCAAAACCATCAGATAACTGAAGGCAATGCTATTTTTGGCTGCAGGGACACACCAAATAATTTTCTCTCCCCCCTACTGTTAAGTGTCTTGATAAGGAATGATCTTCCAAGCAGTCTTCCCACAAAAATAAGAATAGGAAATTCTCTTCTTCTTCAAGAAAACAATCCCATTCCAAGGATTGTTTGGAATCATAATGCTGGTCCCAGCCACTGGCTTCTTTATCCTGGGAGTAGATTTTGAAGGCACAGCTAAGAAAGCATGGGATCAAGTACAGTATGCTCTACCCCACTAAACTGAGTGGTGCCGGATGGTAAACCAGGTTTCTGTGACAACCCTGCTGATGTGGTTCCATTCTGTAATTAACTGGGAGAGGGCGGCTCTTCATCAACTCACATCACCCCGGAACGCTTCTCTCTGGACATTAACGTTTCTGCAAGTGCCAACCTCTTTCATCCTGGCTGACTGACCCTGATGTGATCATTTTGAAAGTGGCGTTATGCCGCACGACAAGTAGTCATCACATTCTGTTATTTCAGTATTATTGCACACCCCGCCTCATTATACAAAGTATCCACTTCAACCCTTATAAAACAGTAATAAGTACTTTACTTAGCATAGGGACAGAGCTCTGAAGCGTTGCCCGCCCCTGAGGATGTTTCTGTGTTTCGATCTGTTCATGTTTTCCTTGTTTCGATTTCTTCATGTTTTGGTTCCAGTTGTGGGCTTCACTGGGATTTGCTGGAATTTCTTTTCCTAGTGTGGTTGGGGGCTGCTTTTGTGGGATTATGATCTGATTGTTATTGCTATAATTTGCTTAGCTCTGTCTTTCCTCTCTCCCTGTTTTTGGGACGAGACGATGTAGTGACTACTCTTCAAGAAAAGGCTATTTCTTTTTCTTCCAATGGGGAACACTAGGTGGCCTGTAGATCTGACTCTTGTCACCTGGAATGTCCTGGGACTAAATAACCCTTTTAAGGGTAAACAGGTCCTATCATATTTTCATAGCTCACTCGGCACGCAGTCACAGTCACATTCTTACAAGAAACACAACCTCCCCCACCCCACCGAACATCTCCCGTTTTTGCTGCATCATGAGGCCCACACCATTATTTTCGTGGCTACAGTTCTTATGTTAGGGGAGTCTGCATACGTATACACAAATCCCTCCCTTTTATGCACCACATTACCGTAGGTTACACCCAAGGTCACTACCTCATGGTGACAGGGACTATGCTGGGGAGGCAAATTGTTCTCCTGAACCTGTATGCTCCAAACACCAACGACCCCCTCTTTTATCAAACTGCGGCCGCCCTCCTGGACAGGTCCGATGCAGAGATCATCATGGTCGGGGGCAACTTGAACCTCCTTTTCGACCCAGTCATTAATTCCTCCAGTACTAGCCCGGGAAACAAACGACGTTCATTGCACACTCTTCAGGATATGGTACATACGCATTCCCTTAGGGACGTCTGGCGCTCACGTCACCACGCAATCGATGGTTATACTTTTTATTCTGCACCTCACTCAGTGTGGACTCAGTTGGATTACTGGTCCATATCGGCAACTGGCTGCTCATGGCCACAAGACATAGTGGTGTTGCCTCCACACACTATCCGACCATGCGCCAGTAAGACTGTCACTTACACTATCCTACCGAGGAGGCGGGGGAGCGTCGCAGGTCATTCCCTTCAACAGCTTTATTGGACGCGGCTTTGCGCTCTTAACTACATGAAGCTATCATTGAATATTTTCAGCTTAATGCAGGCTCCGTTAACCAGTAAGCTACTATTTGGGATGCCTTTAAGATGTATATCTGCAGAATCTGCATTTCTAAACAGACGGGGGTACTGCGCGATATCTGTGCTATCTTGGTGCGCGTGAAGGCCGCACTCACAGACACAGACGAGGAGAACACTCCTCTACCCTCCCCATCATTTCTGCATAAACGCTCCGTTTTGTTAGAGGAGTTTAACGACTTGGCAAAAAGAGGTTACTTTTATGGGTACATATGCTGCGGCGCAAAAATATGGTGAGGCCGAACGCCCTGGACGCACAGAAATCCGCCTCTGCCTCCTACACCCTCCCACCCCCTCTCCCACTGGAGCACTGGCCACATCGCTGCGCTGGAACTCGACGGTGGCACACGAGTTACAACTAATGAGGATATTATCAACAAAATAGTCTCATACTACAAATCACTGTATACACCTCGCCTCACCTGAGGCGACGGCTCTGCAATCCTACCTGGAGGAGATTGCCATGGTCTGGCTCACCGGGGGCCAATCACAGTTCCTGAGTCAGCCATTTACCTTAAGGGTGCTTTTTATAAAGCTTAAAAAAACAAACACTTTGATTCCCCACTTATTGGAGGTGTACGCTGAGGCAGTCAATGGGATTCTCCCCCCCACCATGCGAGAAGCAGCGATCTCTCTATTACTTAAACCTGGGAAGGACCCCAAACACTGCGTCTCTTACAGAACGTTTTCTTTATTCAACTTCGACAATAACATTCTCACCAAGGCAATGGTTAATAGGCTGTAGTTACTGTTAGCTACAATACTGTTACTTATGCAGATTGGGTTTATGCCCCAAAGAGCCAATACCCTTAATCTTTGTGTTGTCGTTTTGATCCTAAATAGGATATCGCCAGATACTCCCGCAGTGGCCGCCCTTCTGGATGCAGAGAAGGCAACAAACTCTCTGGAGTGACCCTTTCTTCACGATACCCTGCAGAAGCTTGGCATCCTGGGCAGATTTACAGCTCTTGCCTCCCTGTTGTACTCACGCCTGACAGCCCGTACTAGCATTGACGGTTCCATTAAAGACCCATTTAACATCACCCAGGCCACTAGGTAAGGATGCCCGCTCTCGCCTCTATTATTTATTATAGTATAATCATATATTAATTAGAATAATAATTACAGTATAATATGTTATTTAATTTTATTACAGGAATGCCACATGCATAGAGACTTACAGTTCACTTCAGGACCGCTTCCTATGTCAATGTATGCCGATGATATACTTTCTTTGCTTCCGACACCCTTCATTCAATCTAACCCCCATAGTACAGGAGGTGGTCCGGTTTGGCAACTGGTCAAAGTCGGAGCGGTTTCCCTCACCAATATCAATAAGCCCCCAACATGCGATTATCCTTTTAAATGGTCTGCAGACAACATCAAATATCTAGGAGTTGTTCTACGCAGAAACAAAGATCAGGTAATTTGTTTGAATTATGGCCCCACTTTGGACAAACTGTCCACCAAAGTAGATCGCTGGATACAACTTCCCCTTTTCATTGCTGGGTGTATAGCTATTATAAAAATGACGATCCTTCCCAGTTTCTTATATTTCTTCATAAATATACCCATTCCCGTAAGCAACTCCGCAACTCCTTTTTTTTTTTTTATCACCCTCTGCAGCCTACTGTTGAAGTTGGTATGAGTGGGCCGTAGACCCAGAGTCGCGTGGGACACCCCAACTCTCCCATATGACTGTGGTGGCTTTGCTCTCCCAGATTTCCGTCTTTATTTCCTGGTAGCCCAGGCACATTTTGCGTATCATTCGGTTCACCCTGACTCTCGGCTGCCCTAAGTTAGGCCAGAGCGGGACCTGGCAGACCCCACACCTTTAAATGTACTGTTGCCACAGGGCATCAAGCTGGACCCCACAGACCTCCACGCTTTATCCAACAACCTGTGGGGATGGAAAAAACGTAGTGGCACATTTGGGCTTCGACTTTTTATATTCACCCAGACTCCCCATCGTACCAAATTCATGGCTTCCACTAACTGCGGAAAATCTAGTACAATGTACCCTACATAAACAGGAGTTCAATTCCTTTTTGGATGTATTCCCCAATGGGCATGCACTATCCCTCAATATAGACACCGCACTTACTGACATCCCCTTTATGGACAGATTCATTCTAAACCGACTTAGTGGTGAGCTATGATCTTGCATCCTGTCATACCCTAATGCTCCTGATGAATTAACTCCACTTACCCTACTGATATTGGACCGGGACGGGTCACACCTAATCGCCAAGATCTATCGTGCTTGCACTGCTCTAAAACATGCCAAGGTAGATGGAGTTTCGGAAACACTGGGAGACAGACCTGGGACACCCTAACACTGAAAAGGACTGGGCCTTCTGCTGCGCACAAATTAAACTGGAATCCTCCACCATCGACACAAGCGTCTTCCTTTTCATTTCTTGCATAGATCTTATGTGAACCCTAGTGGATTTGCCCGGATTGACCCCTCTAGATCACCCCTATGCCCTGAATGTCGAGCTCCCAATGCAATTACCCACACTTAACCTGGACCTGCCAAACGATTACCACATACTGGACGGAAGTATTCAGCATCCTCTCTCAGATTATTTCATTAACAGTTGACCCATACCCCTTTGTGGCCCTGCTGGACAATGTCTCCTCTATCTGCTGTTGGCAAAAAGGGAGATTGCACTTCGTTGGGGCAATGGTGTACGCTCCACTACTAAGGCCTGGCTCAGTAGGATGACCTACTTCAACCTAACTCAGCTCGCCCAAAAGATATTTGGTAACCTCTTAGACTATACTTACTTTGAGTCTAGAGTCAGTTATCCACTCCTCAGGCACCTGCAACCGTACCGTCCTCTGACATTTCCAGCCAGGGCGCCAATGCATAATTCTCCAGCACTTTCTCATAAATTTCTTTCACTATAGATCTCCATAACCTCTGTCCTCCATAACCACTGTCAGCTACTGCCATGCTACTGTCTCTTTGTAATTAAATGTATGCTAGTTATATATCCTGTCATGCAATGCTAACGTGCATGTCATGATGTCGGAGTCTCGTCAATGGTAACCTTTCATTCTTCTGTACTGCAATTTTGGAAACTGATAAATAAAGCCTTAAGAGAAAAAAAACAGAAGAGGTGGGAGAGTGGAAAGTGAGATGACACTGCTGTTGGAGATGGAGGTTTGTAACATTATTGTGATGAGCAGGGTTTGTTTATGCATTTTTAAAAATAAACTTTTTCACTCACTCTTCCTGGCTTTGTAGTACTTTCTCTGTGTTTTATGATACAAAGTTTGGCCTCTGCTGTCAGTGATTTATGTTTTTGTAACATTGTTGCTAGATCATTTTAGCTTAGTAACTTCCCTGGTGAACCATCTATTGACAGCTTTAATGGACATCAAAGGTTTTCTTGTGGTAGAGGGGTGGGGAACACATCAAGAACTGATCATGTGTTGCAGACACAAAGGCTGGCAATACTGCTAGGTTTTTAGGGTCCTGCAGGGTTATGTTATGTTGTGTATAGCACACTAATCACCCGAGAGGGTATCAATGTGCATAAAGGATATCCAGGCACTTTTTTCCAGGGTGATTCTAACAGCATCTTATGCTGCTTCAACGTCTTCCATGCTTACATTTCTGTAGTTTCTCACCGATATGGGCAGTGAGTACTTTCTGATGTGAGGGTCACCACTATAATTCAAATGTGAAATGCAGAGAACAATGGTGTAATAAGACATGTGGTTAGAATGACCTACTGAAGGGGTTAGGATTCGTAATGTACCCCAATATAGGCCTGGGTAGTCACCTAACCTTTCACCTACATTTTCCCTGCCATTGTACTACATGATGGTTCGGTACTGACCTGTTATCTAGTTAGGTGCTGCATAAATGTCGTTGGGTTGTCCCCAAAAACTAGCCTCATTTATTATACATGAGGATTCTTTGAATCTCAGCAGGATTACCATCATCTGCATAATAACTATGTATAAGGTTCATCATTATCATAATCCTCGGCCAACATGACATAGCAAAGTAGAAGCCCTGAGGGTACCTTTTGGGTATATAAACACCATATCTTTGCTGGGGCAGGTAGAGGAGAAAAGACTTCCATGCTGACACGAGACACTGAGGTTCCTGCACACAGACACTACAGCACGCAGTTGTCTGACATCCCTCGCGGGGTCTCC
This sequence comes from Triturus cristatus, assembly GCF_964204655.1. NCBI lineage: Eukaryota > Metazoa > Chordata > Amphibia > Caudata > Salamandridae > Triturus > Triturus cristatus. The sequence goes on from NC_140586.1 coordinate 544,422,850, forward strand.
ATCTCGAGTCCAAGAAGGGGTCCTTCGTTCTCTCACTTCAGGTAATGTGGTGGTCTTCATCCTAGGGGGATTCTTGTCTATACACCTACATACATGCTAGATACATCTAGTTAGGGTTAGCATCGTAGGAGTACGCATTATTACTGTCATGTATCTATATGCTTGCATATATTCATTGTTTTAGCACTATGGTAGAATTCTACCATCTATTTACTCTGTTGGTGCTTATTACAGTATACATCTGTTTCTGTCTTATGGTTGTTGCAGCACACATATTTTACAATAGAATGACGCTGGTTCAATAAATGCTTATTGAAAACGTCCCCATCATTTATTCTGTGCATCTCTCTGAGAGATAGTGAGCATGAGTGACTGAGCAAAAAGTGCTGCACCGTTTCCCCGATCCCGGAGGGGACAGGGTTGTCATGTTCGATAGTTGCCAGAAACTATTCTCTCATTAATAAGAGGGCTTCATAGTGGCACTGTGAGCTAGCTGGTATACAGGCGAACATAACCGGTGGGGGTGTCTGGAATCAGTCTGGACACCAGTCCCACAGTTTATGCTGTCTAAACGCACAGATCCTATATTGATTTATAGGAAGTACGCAACATGGCGCCACCATCGTTGGTTTGGTTCTTATTTAACGGTCAAATATGAGTAGTTCAGTCGTGCTCTCTCAGAGACCCCTACTCGCATTTACCCAGAGACGTCTGGGGTGGGAAGGGAAAAATCCACCACAGCCGAGTAGGAATAGCCTATGTATTGGCTGTAGGTTTATTAAAGCTTGGAGGATTATAGTTCCCTATTGTGCATAAAACCTTATCTCAGTTTCCTTGAAACTCTTTAACAATGTCTGTCGAAGAGGACGCTGCGGCAGCATTATGTGCAAATGCAGTGGGAAGGGGGGGAACAAGAAGGTGCTCTAAACATTCCAGAAAATGTCAAAACTGACCTTACTTTCAAACTAGCAGAATTTGGAGTCCCAGCCTTAGGTGGGACAGATCCCTTCGTGATTGGGGAAAATGAATCATTCAGGACAGATGTATTCTATTCGTTGGTCAAATTCCCACCTGCAGATACATGCACAAACTTATTCCATTCTTACATCCTGGATCAAACTCCAGAGGAATATTGTCCATACAAGGACATTGAAGTTCCGCTCACCTACCAGGAGCACATAAACTGGTTTAAAGGTGCCCTCCCACACAAAACAGATTAAGACTCAGTCCGCTCAGCAGAGACGGAGCGACTTGGCCAGTCCCAGCGGCTTACACACCGCATGCAGATGTTGACACATTGCCAATAGCAGACATACGTTCACTTCACGAAGAAATAATAAAACTTTACAGAAACTTGACGCAGTTCATTATGAGAACACTCCCACTTCAATCAACTAAAATTACCACATCAGGTCACTTACAAGGGACTGCAACCAAAATCACCCCACCAACGCTGAACGCGGTTATGGGAAGAATGCCCACTAAACCTGAGCATATGCCATTGTGGAAAGCTTAGAAAATAACATAGTTAGAAGCAGTGTTCCCACACACAGGCCCTCAAGAAAAACATAGGATGCTAACAATTTGCTTGCCAATCGGGATAGCTCCCTCAATAGAGGATTGTTTCGCTGCCATCTATACCAGAACTCATGGTATCCCCTAAATAGCAGTGATAACAGATGTACTGAGACAGTTACAGAACGAGTATGGAGCAGAGCCTGCTCTGAACCTGGCGATGAAATTGTAGGGAAACTTTGCCCAAGTTAACAATGATTAGGTTGGCAAACATAAAAGGGGAGGCAGCAGCGGTGGCTATACACCAACGCCTGAGGGATTTCACTCCGACACAACAGGAGCGTGAATTACCTAAAATTATCGAAGATAAATATGCCGAATTAGGTAGAGATAATTTGGGAGCTAGAGCATCAAAACCTCAACCCATGGGTGGACCTGAAAAGGATAACACCAAGCAAGCACCTGATTCTTATAAGAAGAAATGGGATAATAAAAAACATAAGAATAGAGAGAATAGATCACAATCAAGGGGTGGGTCTCCTCAACAGGAGCCCTCCGAAAGGAGGTTCAACCTTAGGAATCGTGATAACATCAAAAAACCTGACAGGTATCAGGATACTGATACACGTTCCTCTCGTTCCTCTCGTTCCTTTCAGGGTTCATCAAACTCCAAGATTGAAGGACGGTCAGAAGACAGACCAGAAGAAAGAAGAAAGTCCAGAGACACACTTTGTACTTCAGACTAGAATATCAAAAAAGATATAGCAATTCAAAACCTCAATTTACAAAGAAGAAAGTAGCAGGCCTTACAGTAAGAAATGCCCATGCTGCGGAGGGCTCAACTTCTGAACGGGGAATGGGCTCTGACTATGCTAGACGGCGCAGCAGAAGTAACAATAGCTCGACAGAACCTCATGGAATTTCTGGTGACTGTTGCATTGAATGAACAGATCACGGTGGAAACACCTGATAAAAGGGTGTGTCCCACACCCGTTGTATGAAATAACACTCCAAATAGAGGGGGACAAACCCAGGAAGGTTCAAGGTCTCTTTTGGGAGAACCTGACCTTTGGATACGACATCCTTTTGGCTAAGAAAGATTGGCCACCTGAGTTCGTTATGGAGTGCCCAAAAGGAGAAACTGTAATTTTACCTGCTTTCTCTGATCTCGTTCCAAAACCATTACAATATTCATACGCGCAGGAGTGGGCAGTAGCACTTGCTCCTGCAATATATCGCAATCATGTAGGGTGGGATACTGAGTTATCATCTCACCATGTAAATCAGTAAATACAACTCCAACTCCACAGAGACACTACCTAATAAACAAGATGCGAAAAAACAAGCCAAGGAGATCTTAGATCAACTTGAATACCAAGGCATAATAGAGAATTGCACCTCTTCCATGAATAATCGTTTGTCTCCCGTAATGAAACACGATAATTCATATCGTCTAGTACAAAATGCACACACTACCGCATTGATGAATAACATTGTGTGGAAGAAATACAAAACAATACTAGATATCTCAAATAGATTCTTTTGCCAAAATATAGCACAGGAGAGCAGATATTTGACTGCGTTCTCAGCTCTAGGCTCTCAGGTTCTCAGGTTAAATTCTGTCGACTGCCCCAAGGGTACAAGAATAGCCCCGGGTTGTTTTCAGCAATGGTAACAGAGTTGCCTCAAACGTTTGATGAGGAGGAATTGTCCTACGTAGATGATATTTATCTGACGGATGATGAACTATTTGATTATTTGGCCAGAGTAAATATTCCAATTTTGGGGTTCGCCTTTGATGGCTACTAATTCAAGTTTAAAAAAAATAAAAAAATAAAAAAATCGAACATTGCCCACCTCAGTGTCCTATTTTGGGGATATGACTTGTTAAGTGAAGGGAAAAGCCTAGCAGCTAACTGTTTAGAAAAGTTTGCCCTGCTCCAAACTCCTAAGACTCTGAAAAACTTGCAATCCATTTTAGGATTCCTAAATTTTGGCAGAACATACATTTTGGATTACGCAAAAAAGGTAAAACCTTTCTACGACTTAAGAGACGATTTCTCAGTCCATCATTGGACACAGAAACACACAGAGGTACTTCGCTCCCTACAAGCTGACATGATAGTTTTCAAACACTTACACACGTGTGAACACTACGAATTTGGCGATCCGTGTAGTCGCGGGTCAGTGAGGGTACACTTACATAATCTTCAATGAAGGAAAAACTGTACCCATTGCATATAAATCTCATCTGTACACAAATGCTGAGATGTGCTTTGCATCCACTGAAAAGATTTTTAACAGCAGTACACACTGCTGCAGTGAGAGAAAGAGCACTGGCACAGGGGAAATAAATAATTGTTGTGATTCCAGGCTGTTGCAAAAGCTAGTATTCCGAATGCAAAAGCACTGCATCCACGATGGATACAATGGGCTAATTCTCAGACTGCACAGATGTAGAATACAAATTTGATTCTGCATTAAAAATACAAGTATTTCTGCAGTACAAACAAGAATATTCTCTCCCGAATGAAATAATGCCTCTAGATCAGTATGAATACATTATTTACACCGACGAATCTGCTCAGCCTGAAATCGAAAAAGTAAACAGCAATACAGCGCAGCATGTGTGATTGTAAAGGGTCGTATGCGGGACAGCAAGTTCCGTCCTAGCAATAGTTAGACGCAGTCTCTAGGAGATTGCACGGTTTAGCTGGCAGAACTAAAAGCCCTAGTAATGGCACTAAAAGACTACGGATCGAGAATTCCCCACACGTATTGTGAGCGATTCATTCTATTGTGTCCAGTCTTATAATTAATATCTTCACTACTGGTGTCAGAATGGTTTTGAAGACTCAAAAGTTGCACAATAAAGCATAAACATCTTTGGGAACACGTGGCAGATCAGAAAAAAGGCTTGCCACAGGCTCAGGTGATTCATACGCCGAGTCATCAACGTGTTGGCATACACGTTGAAAGGAATTCATTGGCTGATGAAGCTGCCAAGGCTACAGTGCGAACTGCTGCCGTAGCTGCAATCTCTTGTTCTCCCACACAAATAGACGGAGACATAATGGTAGCTGTCATTGCTTCATGCAAAAACAGCTTAGCCGTACGCAAAAGCTTTCCACTCAAGTACACCTACAAGTTAGATGGACAAAATATTCCGTATGCTCAAATTCTAGGAGTGGGGGATAGACTAATACCAAACATGGATCACAGATTAGGTTTAATTCTAGCTGCACACGAGGGCTGGGTTCAGCATACGCAGGGATTACCACAACAGTTTCACTACTGAAACAACGCTATTGGTGGCCAGGTTTAACAAAACAGACAAAAGCATTCGTCCTCAAGTGTGACATCTGTCAGCAGATGAAGGATTCCACCGTAGCACATCTAACGTAAACATCACTACTGATATCAGACAGACCTCTCACCTGTGTCTATTTGGACCACTGCGGCCCCTTACAATCTGATGGGGCTTACAAGTATATGTTGGTGGCAGTGGATTCCTACTCTCGATTCCTGTGGGTTTGGCCTCAGCGCTCGGCTGACGCCCACACGGTTTTAAAGGATTTGTGATTCTTTATAGGGACATACGCAATTGGAACATTACATTCTGACCGTGGGCCTTTGTTTAGCTCTCAGGCTTACAAGGAGGGCAAGTGAAGTTTGGGTGTAGCATTGTGGTACTCATCTCTGTACCATCCCGAGGGAAATTCGATTGTGGAGACAAAATACAAAGACTTAAAGCAATCCTGAACAGCAAGGGTATTAGGCTCGGGTGGCAGTTGGGTCAATCACCTATATGAGGTCCAAAGGGCACTTAATAACATGCCAAGAAGTTCTCTAGGAGGCCGTACTCCTTACTAGGTCCTATTTGGGCCGAGAATGTGTGTACCCAACCTAGATTGTGGCAGCACAGTGGCGGATGAAAAAACGTTGGACATCGATAACCGTTTGGCTGTTTCACAGAAACTTAATGAATTCCAGGCACTAAAAAAGCAACGTCCAAGTAAAATGCACCATCACTGGAGAAGTAAAATCAGTAATGGCAAGACCTGCCTGGGTCCCAAAAGTCAGGGATCTGGTCAGAGAAAAAATTATGGACAAGAAAGAATTTGGGCCACCCTACAGAATGCCTGTACCTATCCTGGCTGTAGAAAGGAACAAGAACAGTACTTCTTCTGCCTCTTGCCAGTAAAAAAGAAGAAATATTTTTCTCCATTGAGCTGATCAAACCACACTTTGAGGCACATACTGAATAGCAGGCTGTGTGGGATCCTGGGTAGCCGCCGATTTCCTCTTGCTACCATACAGGAGCTTCAGACAGAAAGACTAATAACATTTGAAGATTCTACTCTACGGAGTGACTGAGTTACCAACAACGGAATGGAGCTCATGCCTATTAAAATTGCACAACAACAAAGCAAAAATGAAACACAGATTTCAATTTGGCCTAATACCGACATTTATATGACTATGCCTCAAAATGAGTCATCTCCAAGTTCAACAAAACCTGCTGAGCTACCAAAGATAGATTGAACTGCATCTGGCTATTTCATCGATATTGACACCTTCTCTCTGGATCCAAGTGAACCTGAGAAAGCACCAGCTCCAGTTTGTCTCAAAAAACAACCTTCATGCTTTTTAACCTTTCGCAGAAAAATACTTCCTAGTTTCACCCTGGCTACAGCTCTGTATAGCACTTGGTCTACTGTTCCTAGTCCTCTGGATAGAGTTAGTGACTGTCTTTTTCTTATTACTGAATGGATATTATCTCCCAAAACGCTCCGCAGCATCACATTTGAACATGGCCCTGAAACCACATATGTCATCTCGTCGTAAACAAAGAGACCTGTCCTTTGTGAACAATACAGCAGTCCCCTGAAGGAATAGTTTGGGATAGGGTTTCATATAATGTATGTGGCCCCAATGAACGTTTGAAAATACTACATGAATTTAATATTTCTTTGAATTATATCATCACCTCCAGTAGAAACTCTGACTATTTGGATTTTGAAACTGTAAATAGTATGCTGTCTGATTTAGAAAAATCTGCTGCATTCGTAAAAAATGAAATGTATGAGGATACGTCTGATTTTGACACCATGTAATGTTACCAACATGATGGTCATCATTTTTTGCATAAAACAAGAACCCCGCGTAATGTTTTCACATATCACCAATGGGAACATTGCAGACACCACCGAAAGGTAGTTCAGAAACATTTGCACAAAAGTTTGCTCATTTTTCCGGGTTTAATACATCTGATCCACGATCATTATTACAAGCTTGCACCTACATCTGCACAGAAAAATATGCTTACTATTGCCCAACTGTCTGAACAGGGTTTCGACTTATGGAAGGACACAATAGATATAAAATAAGTCTGGGGTACTAAGGAACGGCAGGTTCAGGGGACTGAGGCACTATTTAGAGCCTCAAACGACAACAAATCATCTTCCTGAACGACACTTCAACAGACTTCCTGGCCTATCGACACAAATTGGTGTCAGTCAAGTTTCAAGTGTACCAACAAAGGGTTTAGTATCCATAGGCCTGACCTACCCTATGTACAACGAGAACATCTGGGGTGGTGAAATCACACAGTGTTGGGATGTTATGTCTCGATTGGCTAAGAACCTCGACACTGTCGCAGGTGAAACAACACTTATTCATACTCTCAGATTACATGGATTTATGGGATTTTTAGCTAGGTCCCTGGAAGCCACGCCGTAAAAGCTTCATACACTATTTACAACGAGGTTTGCAAAATCTCTCAATTGGAAGCTGCAGAGAGATTGCATGATATTAACAGAGTTAACTTAGAAAAGGCTTTGGCAGTGGTTGACAATGCAATGACCACACTGACATCTAGGATATATTCACTCGGCAACATTGTGTCTTCTGCAATAGATATAATGAAACAGCATCTGTGCATCTTACAACACGGACAATCAGAGTTATGATCCATTCTTTAATTAAGCTGGACGCTACAATCATTGTGTTCTAGTTACGTGCCCTGGCGATATATCAACAGCACGTCTCTGTTCTCTGCATACAATTTAACAAAGGCAGATAACAATTGCACAAAGAGATGCAAAGTATACAATGCTGCACACTAAAAAATTAGACCAATTACTTTTCCATGTGGCAGAGTCTCTGTCCACAGAATGGTTAAGTCATGGCCATATTACACTGCCAGTAACAACTTTCCAATTTCAATATTGCCTAGACTACCAATAGGTAGGGAGATATGAAGCAATGGGTAAGGACTTCATCCATGAATCTTTGGAATTACTGTATAGATTTAGATGAAGGAATTGGGACACTGAAATATTTCTCGGTGGTACAGACTGCAAGACTTCATTAAGTGGGTCTCTAATTTGCCTGGATGTTATGCTTCACTGTGGCTTAATCCAGTGTTCAAGCTGCTTTCGAACAGGAGTTACTTAATGCTGAATGAGCAAGGTTGTTGTGGGATGCTTCTAGGCATCGCATATATAGTCACAGTAAGTTCCAGGATTACTTGTTGTATGCAGGAATTGTTTCCACCAAACCACACAGTCAGGGAGGTGCCATTATGGCCTTCATTGAATGTTTCCTTTATCCGGTTTGATTTTCTGAGCCGACTGAAAGCCATGCTTTTACAGAAGGATGTGCCCTTAACCTCAGCCCGAGAAACTTTTGATCTTCAAGTTGCAAGGTCCTCAGCTGAGATACAGGCACTAGTACGAACTAACTGCCCTTTCTATTTCGGAGAAATGGTACAATGTATCTTCAACATGTCTGATACCAAGGGTATAGTACACCTATTTAAGACCATAGGTTCTGCACTGTTAAGCACCTTTCATACAGTCTTGGGAGTGATTCCAGCCTTCATACACTCCGTATTTGGAAGCGTTTTTGGAGGGCTTCCGCTAATCCTGCGACTGGTAGTGGGAATCCTGATTTTAATTTTTCTGCTACGTAATGGACGTCCCAATCACCAAAGAGATGAAAAAATGCTCTTGGAGCAACATTGCCGTGACTGCATGTTACTCCATCTGGGCACACCTAGACTTCGGGAGCTAAGCGAGTCTGGGTTCGTATCATTCCGACCAGTCTGGATTGGCTGTGCTTAGCAGGTTTTCTGCTGCCTATTCTGTGGAAAAGAATGGGTGTTGGACTTCTACAACTTCCATTGGTTGCACCTCTGGAAGTGGATGCATTGCTGGACCCGTTAACCCCTTCCATGCTCATGACGGAACGATTCCGTCATGAGCATCGGTTGAGCTGTGCTCATGACGGAACCGTTCCGTCATGGCCCCGCCCACGCTCGAACCCTTCAGCACCGCGGGGGAATCCGCGCAGCGCTGAAGGGGTTAAAGGCCTACGTAGTACAGTGTCCTCAGTATATTCCTATGTTGATGTTGGCATTCTTAGAGCGACTACAGGATGCTTCAGCTCCTGTTGGATTGGGCACCGGCTCTACACAGGAACACAGGCTTTGGATGTTTCAAATGCTTCCTCTGCATCGGCTGTGGGAACTGAAGAGGATCACCTTTGCTCGATTGACCTGATCTGTGAGGTGTTACAGGGACCGTCGTCTGTGAAGGAAAGCAGCAGTGATGTTGCGTCTCCCACACAGGACACAAACATTTGGCTCTCCGTGTGCTGGGAAGAATTCGGCCTCTTTTCCAAAATAACCGAAATTGGAATTGTACATTTTTTTTTGCTTTCTCGTTCTTACTAAGCACCATGGCTTTCAGGCGTACTCAGTTGCGCAAACTTTATATAAACATATTTTAACGGACTTATAGAGCTTGTTCACATAAAAGACTTAAACTTTTTTAGCATTTTTCTGTTTTTAGAAAATGTTATTATCAACAATGTTTTTATGATTAATTATAAAGATATCTCCTTGTTACTTTTGTACTATATCGTCCAGTCGGATGAGAAGTGGGTGTTATGACTCTTAATGTACCACAATATAGGCCTGGGTAGTCACCTAACCTTTCACCTATATTTTCCCTGCCATTGTACTATATAACAATTTTGGTACTGACCTTTTACCGAGTTAGGTGCTGCATAAATGTTGTGTAGTTTCCCCCAAAACCTAGCCTAATTTATTATGCATGAGGATTCTCAGAATCACAGCAGGATTACCATCTTCTGCATAATAACTATGTATAAGGTTCATCACGATGGTCATCCTCGGCCGACATAAAGAGCAAGTCAGAACCCCTGACGGTACCTTTTGGGTATATAAACACCATATCTTTGATGGGGAAGGTAAAGGAGAGAAGACTTCCATGCTGACACGAGACGCTGAGGTTCCTGCATGCAGACACTCCAGAACGCAGTGGTCTGACATCCCTTGCGGAGTGCCCATCTCGAGACCAAGGCGGCATCTTTCAATCTCTCACTTCAGGTAATGGGGTTGTCTTCATCCTAGGGGGATTCTTGGCTATACACCTACATACATGCTAGGTACATTTAGGTACATCTAGTTATGGTTAGCATCGTAGGAGTACACATTATTACTGTCATGTATCTATATGTCTGCATATATTCATTGTTTTAGCACTATGGTAGAATTCTACCATCTATTTACCCTGTTGTTGCTTATTACAGTATACATCCATTTCTGTCTTATGGTTGTTGCAGCACACATCTTTTACACTAGAATGATGCAAATTCATTAAATACTTATTGAAAATGTCCCCATTGTTTATCCTGTGTATCTCTCTGAGACAAAGTGAGCATGAGTGACTGAGAGCTGACAAGACTTGCTGAACTACAGATCGCGTAAATGATGCGACTGGCTTAAAATCCCTAAATGCTTTGAAGACATAATCCTTTTACCTCAAAGTTCCTTGATACCTTCAAGGCCTCCTCCTGACTTACAAGGACTACAACTCAGACTGAGAAAACCTTCACGCTCGCAGATCTTAACTAAAATCTCCGCTTGGGCTGTATACCCATCCGCACTGTCCTGAGGAAGACTCACCGTGACGCTTATTAAATTTTGCGCAGTACACAGGGTCGAAACGTCGACGCACATTTATAAGTCTACACAATGCTGCTGATCACAGATTAATTCACACAGGATCTTGTAGCATATGTGAAAAACCATAAAGACATATCAAGAAATAATGTACCTTTCTGTTTTACTTATTCACTTTTGCCGCATTTGAAATATACTGTATTTATTATTTATCATCACATGTCACTTTATCACCACAAGTCACCAATATTTTGCTCTTTTGAACTTCTGTATTACGACAACCCATAATACTTAATCCCCTAAATTACCAAATTGCAAACTTTTTATTGGTGTGTTTCTTTCCTCATTCATCTGATATCTGTTACATGTAATGAATATTTTTTGAACTTTCTAAAAGAAATTAGAAATTCCCGACAGAACCATTGTATTTATATAATAAGCCCACCCAGGTTCTGTGGGACACCGGGTCACCCCATTATATTTGCTCAATGAGCAAAAAGTACTGCACTGTTTCCACGATCCCTGAGGGGACAGGGTTGTCATGTTCGATAGTTGCCAGAAACTATTCCCTCCTTGGTAATAGGGGTTCATAGTGGCACTGTGAGCTAGCGGTATACAGACAAACATATCTAGTGGGGGTGTCTGGAATCAGTCTGGACACCAGTCCCACAGTTTATGCTGTCTAAACGTGCAGATCCTATATAGATGTATAGGAACTACACAACAATAGTATTGACATAATATGTAAACACACAGTCTAGCATTTGACCAACTGGTGGCATTAGGACGTTCAACACCTGAAAAGAGCCCTGGGCATTCTAATTTGTGAAGATACTTATAATCTGGTCTATTGACCTAAAGGTTAATTGTTTGATGAATACAATTTTCTTAATTGGGGTCAACAGATGGAGGGCCATTTTGAGGAACTCATCCAATTCAGAGTTATATACTAGGGAGAAACAGACCAATAAAACAACGAATACACCTTTCGGGTTAATTACACAGCAGGCAAAGATGCATTCAATTGAAGACCAAGCTGTACTGGGTAGCTCTGAACAGGTTAGTGGCACTGAAGACTATACCCACCGGTCCCAGTTTCTTGGCCACTCTGATTCAGAAGATGATCTTCTGTCCCACTAAGAGGAGTTTTTTTGGGGGGGATGAGAGGTCTACAAGCCAAGTTTCTGTGATGCACTGAGCCTATAAGTTGGTTTCAGACAGGAGGCTGGTGGTATTCACAATGTACATCTGGGCTGAGAGAGTAGATAACGAAAAAGTTGCTTACCATCGGAAACAATTTTTCTGGTGGATACTCAATCGACCTACAGATTGCTCACCCCTTAATATCCTAAGCGCTACTTGATACAGAACGTTCTGAGATATCTCTTTGCACCACTAGCGGGCACTTGCTCTATGTAGGCACCGGATGTGGAGTTGTGGTGATGTCACAGGAGACATATAGCACTGAACCTCTGCACCCTGATGTCAATTCTTGTCTGTTTTCAACAATGACTTTCGAGGTGCAGCTGAGCTAAGACATCAGTAGTTGCAACAGTGAGGTACAGCAATGTAAACAGGTATCTTATTTAGATTAACATTTCCTGTGGAAGTGTGGGGGGAGAGGTCAGTCAGGAATCTGCAGGTAGAAAGAATATCCAGCAGAACTTTTTTTTTTACTAAAGGTAAGTAACTTTCTTCTGATGGTTACTTCAATCAGTTCTCCCCTGTGAACAGATTTCAAACTGGTAGCCACCCCTGGGTTAGGGTGTGGAGAAAGGTCAAAAAAGAAAATCCTACAGTAATGAGCAAATAAAATAGCAGTCCCTTCTCACTTCAGAGCCCAGAAAATAATGTTCAGCATAGGTATGAAGGGAAGGCTGTCTTGTTGCTACGCAGACCTTAGCCACCAGAACATTTCTGACTAACACTGTGGTGGAATATTTTGCCAGGTGGAATAGGCACAGATTTCTTCAAGCAGCACCTTCTTTGCAACTGCATAGCACATTTTAATGCACATTAGACCCCAGAGGAACATGGTCCTCTTCTGAACCATGTTGTCTTTTTTGCTGCCTTTGTACCCTTTGAAGAGTTGGTCATCAGACTTGATATTTTTTGTGCAGTCATTATATTAACTGAACTGGTGTCCAGGCTGTGGAAACACTACACCTACTTAGTTGGATGGGGAGGGGAAGTTGGCAGGGTGATAAGACTGACCAGATGGAAGGAAGTTGCCACTTATGGCAGGATAGCCTCTTTGTAAGGACAAGCTTGTCTGGGAAAAAGCATGTAAACGGCAACGAAAGCTCAGGGCCTGTGTTCGCTGACGCACCTCACTGAGGTCACAGAAACCAGAAAAACTGTTTTTTTAATATTAGTAAATGTAACAAACAAGGATCAAATGGAGCACGAACAAGGTTTAGGCCCCACTGGGGCACGACGAAAGAAGTTGGAGGAAACCTATCTGAGTCTCTTCAGAAACCGCACATCCGACAACTTGAATCGAGAAGGTAGATATAGGAGGCATAGAAAGGCTGATAAGGATGCCATATATACTTTGACCATGCCCACCACACAACCCTGTTGGGTCAAGGATAATGGAAACTGTAAGCTGTAAGATTTCCAACGAACAGGCATTCAAGGGATCTAGTCTACCTGGTGTTCAGTGCAGTGGAATAAATTGACTCCATGGAAAGGCAATAAGCAGATAGGATTAGGTCAACCACCTCCTGTGGCAGCTAAAAAGAGCTCAGGTGTCACCCCCACCCACCACAATCCCCCCCCCCCCTTTTCCCAAACAACCCCCTCCCCCCAACATGTAGATTCTGGAGATTTGGGTGCTGAACCTGTCCCTCAAACTAGCAGAGGAGGACTGCCCTGAGAGACAGAGAGAGTAAGCAGAAGACACAGGGAGAGGCCTCAGATCCTTCTCAGCCAGTCCGGGACAATGAGGATTACTTGGGCCCAATCTTAGCAAATTTTCCTCTTAACCCGAAGAATACAGAGTATAGGAGGAAACGCACAGTGAAATGGAAACACACTCCCCAAGGCACTCTACAATGGATACTGGAGGGCATAGAACACTGGGCACTGACGAGAGTGGAATACAGATCTACCCAAGGCATGCCCCACTGGGCAAAGCTGTTCTCAATGACCTCAGAATGAAAAGGCCACTCATGGTCCCCAAGATGAGGTGACGTAAGCTGTCATCCCTGGGGTTCAATGAGCCGGTCAGATGTTTGGCTATCAGCCACATCCCATGCCAGTGTGCCCAAATGCAGCGTCTCAGCTCTCCTTGACAGGGATCCCCACACTTCCCTGCTTTTAGACATACCACAGTGGGTCGTATTGTCCTGCAGTTCAAGCAGGTTGATTTGCAGAACCTGCTCCTCTGGAGACCTAAGGCCTCTATTCTCCAGTTCCTCTAGCTGCACGCCCATCACCTCTGCATTCTTGGCTGGGGTTGAACTGAAGGACTATCCTTTAGTCAGGTCCTCCTCTGTCGACCACTAGCTTAAGTCTGCTGCAGTGTCATTAAAAACCACAATGGATTTGATCAGATGTCCTAGGTGCTGGAACCACTGCTGGCGGAGACACACTGGAGGGTCCTAATGTGCCAGAGTGAATGTGTGAATAGGAGGGTGCAAAAAGCTAACAGACCTAGCATGAGCAGAACACCCATCCAAGGCATCGGAATCATATCTTGAATGTGCTGGATTCTCTGTGGAGGAGGGTAGGCTCAGAACACATCTTTCTGCAGCAGGACTGTCACCATCTGCTGCAGTAACTGAAGGTTGTCTTCCAGATGAAGAGACTACTGGGAAGGCTTAGGGGAATGAAGAGAATTGCTGCTGGAACAGTAGGGTGCACCTCTTTTCTAAAATATGCAGGACCCAATGATTTAATGTATGGTCCTCCAGACCTTCAGAAATGATGTTCAGAGTCATTGCCGAGACTCGATCCAAGTTCCCCAGATTCGAGGTCGACCGCCCTAGCCGTTAGGCCAACTCCTCTCCCCTAAATAATTATTGTGGTGGGTCAGGTTTACAGGTCTGTAAACACTGTTAAATTGGCAGAAAGTATAGTGGTGGACAGCGTGAACCTAAGGGAGCATCCCATGGTAAGCAAGATGTTAAGGGGCGTTTGGCTTTCAAGACCACAAGGGGTCACTTTTCCACTATCAGGTAAACTTAAACACCAGGGTGATATCATACCCAGCTCTTCAGAATTCCCTAAACTATGCATTGTGCAGAGTATCAAATCATAAGCCTCTTCATCTGGGGTACCAAGAACTACCGATATCTATCAGAAAGCAGTTTAAGGTAGTTTCCTCATCTATTATTGTGTGCTAGGCAACGCAGAAAACGGAAAGCTGTCTGGCCCGGATGGTGCTCTGGGCGTCGTCCGGGGCAAGCAGCAAGAGAGGCCTGACTGGCAGCTTCTCCGTGGAGACAGTGTTGTCTAGGGGGCCTTGGACGGCTGTGGGGCCTCAGCCCCACATGGACATGGTGGAGTACGAGGCTGGTGGGGGCAGAGGATGAGCTCCGCAGATGGTCTAATGAAAGCAGCAGCAGACAGCACTGAGATTTTGCCGATGGCCCCCTGAGGACTTAGACCTCCCACAGAATTATATGATGTTGTAAGCCTCTATGTTGTGACACTGAAGAGAGGGTGTCTCTTTGGGCGCAGTGGCCGTTGGAGAATGGTAACTGTAGGTTTATTACTCCCATATGCCCCCAAGAAGAACTCGGTCCGTGACGTCCTCTTGGCCAATCCTGATAGGCCCCAGTCAGAAACCGTGACCCCTGAGGGTCTCTGGATCCTCTCGCTCATTCCCCTCTGATCAATATGGCCTGACCATATAGGACCTGCTGGAGTGCTTTTGCACTTTCAAGGTTGAGCTCCAGAAGGTACTCCTGGAGGACTTTGACAAAAACCTTGCAGATCAGCGCTGAGATCTAGTCCAGAATCACGGAGCTCCGATCTGATGTTGACTCAGTGGGCCAGAGAATCTGGAGGAGGGTCAGGCTGCAACACTGTCCAGGGATGACACTATGAAAGAACAACTAATGGGAGCCCTTGACAAATTGGAGGAGATTTGTTTGAGGAGAGAAACCTTGAGGCTCTGTGGCATATGTGAGAAGTCATAGACTCTAATCTTGGGGCATTTGTTGTCACCTGTAAATTTGAATGTAGAGGATGCACCTCTCTGGCACTAGGAGACGTACCCAGTAACAGAGTCCCAGAGATGTGCAGGTCAATTTTCATTGATACTCCGAAAAAAAAGGAAGGCTTGAGAAGGGCCAAGGGAATTGGCAAGGTTTGCTTTCAGGACTACTCCTGCACAATCTATCACACTGTTGTCCAAATAACTTATCAACAGTGAACAGAGTTAAAAAAACCAATCACTAAGAAACTCTATTACAATGCCATTAAATACAGTTGGTTAAGCAGTAAATTATGGCGCTGACACATTGTTGCTTACAGAGTACCTTCTGTTTAGATCACAGTTTACATTGTTGGATTAGGGTGGGTGTATGATTGGTAATTTTTTTACTGGGCTTTTGTAATGCATTCAATTCACAGGGGTTATTGCTTAGTATGGATTTTAATTTTTAGTCATGGGTGAAATGCGTTTATGTTTTCATTAATTATTTACGATACACTTTCTGCATGGGTTTTCAATCACATTATGCACTGCACATTTTTATTAGTATTCATGGGATAATGTGCAGTATTCATTGAACCAGCCCAAATGAGGGTCTGACAACTGACGTTTTGAAGTATGTGGTCAGTGATGGTTGCTGATGTGACTTTCTTTACATTTCTAGTTAACCCCCGACGAAGTGCCTCTGCCCAAAATGCATTAGGGTTATTCCATCAGGCTATGTATGACGAACTGTGAATTTCTACATGTTGAAAAAAAAACGCCTGGATTTGAATCTCATAATTTTGAAAATAGGAATCATGACGCTGCTGCTGTTTCAATATTGAAAGCATCGAAGAACGCAAAAGAATGGATTAAATTTGGATAAACTGGATTAGTGTCCGCTGACTACAGTGATTTTTGTTTGTTGCTAAAGTGCATCCAAGACTTGGTGCGCAATGTTGCACCTGTTAGTTATGAAATACAGATTAACATATCTCTTTGGCCTTTTTTCAAACTGGGAGATAAACGTTACACAGTCACAAGCTTTCAGAGAGCGGCAACCCTGGTGGTTAAACTGATGGATGCTGCAACACTGGGAACTCCACAAAAGGAACAAACACCCAGGTCTCCCCAGAAGTGGATGGATTGAGCAGGCTGGAGCTGCCCAGGGCGGTAAACCTCAGTACGACTGAGCCCAGGGTATCAAGAACAGCCTTCGACATAAATGCTCAAGGCACATAAAGAGTCTGTCTCGCATGCCTCAGCCTCATTCCACACCAGCAGGTCAGAGAGGGAAGTGGAACTGGGGCCCCGATACTCGGCACATGGGGGTCTAACTGCTGTGCACAGGTGCGTGATGTTCCTCTTACATATCGCCTCAAGATTATACACTTCAGATTTCTATACCAGCTCTATATTACCCCCGAAAGGCTAGCTAAATCCGCCGGTCATGCTGCGGTGCCATGTAAGTAGTGTGGGGGAGTTAATGTGGGTTTTTGCATATTGCATGAAGCTGCACTAAGATGTCAGAGTATTGGTCCTGAGTGTTTGGCATAGTGAGTGACATGGTGGGTCATGCTGTGTCCCCCTCTCGCCTTATGTTGCTATATTGACCACTACTATACACTCTCCCAAAAGACTGTAGCAGTTTGTAGCGATGGACCCCTTACTAGCCAAGAGGACAGTGGCTATACACTGAATGCACAAAAAAGTGCCCAGGCATGATCCCTAGATATGGGACATGATATACTGTAGAGAGCAAGCAGAAATACATGCTCAGGAACGACACCCTGCATCTCTAACTAAAGATTTTTGGAAACCACTTTGGACCTACCACCTACAGCAGACTGGCTCGGATGCCTCATCCAAGAACAGCGTCGTTCTCATTGGCCTCCCAGACACCAAAATACCTTCTAATGTAACATTCTTCTGTTATATTGCTGAAATAGCGCTCTATCGTGCTACTTGATGCCTGTCACAGATATACTAAACCTGATGGTTTCATTCATAGTTGTATATGGTTATCTAGCTACAATCTTATTCAATACGGTGTGTGATGTATCCACTGAAACTGTATTTCTACTAACTAAAACTAAAATAAAAATTGAAAAAATAAAATAAATGTTCAAGGCACATGGAGGACATTTATGTTGTTGGACAGTGAGCAGTAAAGTATAATTTGGGGTTAGAGGATGGAGAAGCCTGGGGGAAGACAGCTTGTGAGCCGATGGAGCCCAGGAGATAGGGACTGGCCCCTGTCTTAAGCGTTCTGGACAGCGAGAACACACCCATTCAAATGAAAGTGTTTTGGAATCGGGAAATGGCTTCAGCTTTTTGGGGTCACCCAGAGGACCAAAGAAAGATTTTGACAAGTCAGAGAGGTTTGGAACAGCTGCCGCCTAAAGGCTCAAAACGTGAGGAATATACACCGGCAGTGGAATTGTGACTTTAAAGCAGCAATGCAGGGGGTCGCTTTTGAGTTAGCTTACGAAGAGGTAAATTGATGTGGAGTGGAGGTGGGGCCCTCCCTCCTGGTATGCTGGATGGACCTGGAAGGGATGAGTATTGCCTGGGGACCTACGGGCGTGTTGCGGGGGCTCCTTGGTTGGTGGAGAGCAAGTTGATCTTAGTCCTCGCACGCCGACCCTACAGATCGGTCACTTAACCCTCCGTTTTTACAGGAATCTACTTGTTCAGATGAGTTTGTTCTTGCCATCTTTCGTTTGGTTACTGTATTAGAGTACAAGGAAAGTGGGGGGTGAAGCTCCACCACATTGGGAGTTAGGTCATCTTCAGTCAGCATACACTTGTATTAGATCTCAGGCCTTAATCTTTAAGCTACACTTGGTTCGTTTGGAGCTAGGACTCATGCGATGCCCCGGCACCAGGCTCCTTCGCCCCTCCTTTTTGCAAGACTCTACTATTAGGGAGGAAATAGGCCACCAGATACACAAATATTATTTTCTTAATGAAGAAAGGGACGCCCCCATGAATGGTGTCTGGGATGTATTTAAGGCTGTTTTTAGACCTGGCATTTCTTGGCGTGGTTACCCCTGAGTTTTTGCCTCTACCTCCTCTATTTTTGATGCTGTGATGGATTTAGTTTTGCTGGCTTAGATGCTTTGGGCACTTTGCCACTGCTGATTAGTGTCAAATTGCAAGTGCTCCCTGTATAAAGTGTTATGGTAATTGATTGTCCATAATTGGCATATTTGTCTTATTAGTAAAGTGCACTATGTGTGACAGGGCTGGTAATGCAAATGCCACTAGTGGGCCTGCAGCACTAATTGCGCCACCCACACGAGTAGCCCTAAAAAGATTTCTGGCCTGCCACTGCAGTGCATGCGCGCAGTGTGTTAACTGCCTTGTTGTCCTGACAAGTGCACCCACTTGCCAGGCCTTACCCTTCCCTTTTTATGCACATCAGACACCCCTATAGTAGGCCCAAGGTACCCCCCTGGGCAGGGTGCAGTGTATGTGAAAGGTAGGACATGTACTGAGGTGTGTACCATGTGCTGACCATGAAATACTGCCAAAGTTGTTTTTCACTGATGCAAGGCCAAGGCCATCTTGCCCAGAGGAATGGCGAATGCTGAGGGACATGTTTCCAGCATATCTTCCCATAGGCATAAGATAAAGAGATGGAGTTTAGTGTGCCTGAACTCAGAATTTAATAACATATTTTTGTGAAGATGGTTTTTGATTTGTGTGTTTAGAAACCACACTTTGAGAAGTGGCTGTTTTTTTGTCCTAACCATCCTGCATGCATCTGCCTGGTTGTGTATTGACTGTCTGGGTTTGGATGAGACCGGGTCTGGGAAGTATACTGACACCAGGGAGGAGTTGGTGAGATAGCAACAGGCTGGCCTGCATTTGGTGTGGTGGGAGGAGTAGCCCCTTTGATGCGAAGAGGGCTGTACTGCTGCCACAAAAGAATGGCTCCACCTCCTGCGGAGTGTCTGAGGCCCAGACTCTGACTATCAAAGAAAGAAGGCGTGCACTGTCAGAAAGACACCCAGGTCTGGTTTGGACCGGGCTCAGAGCCCACTGAACACAAAGACTTCCAAGGCATTTAGGGGTATAAATGTGAGAGCTGAAACCCCTGAACTCAAGCCTAAACAAGCATTAAAAATGCAATAGGTCTCGACTTTCATTGAGTTAAAGCCATATGCTTTGCTATACAATACCATTAGCAAAGCAAATGGCTTTAACTTAATCAAAGGCAAGACCTATTGCATTTTCAATGCTTGTTCTCTCAGGCTTTTGGTCCCATACATGTAGCCTTTACAGCGATATATGGACTCAAGGTGCACAGACTGCACAGCCATCATAGCAGCCTGCAGATGGCAGCAGCAACTAGCTCGATTCACATGCATAGGGCATACTTTTCCTCTTCCTTACTGTATGTGGGTATGCATGGGGTCCTTACTGTATGTGGATATGCACGTGGTGAGCATGGCAACCGAGAGTGGCAGCAAACCCTAGGCTTCATCCTCCTGATTAGTTGGGACCAACTTACAGGATTAGTGGTCAGGCACATTGTTAGGCCCAAACATGAACAGAGTTGCCGGTCTCCGTAGAGTTCCGCGCCTGACAAACAAGTTACTTACCTTCGGGAACGATATATCCGAAAGAAACATTAGTTAGTTAGATTCCTCACCTTACAATATCCCCAGGTGTTAGGCTGGATCCGGAAAGATTTTTTGTCAGCAATACCCTTGCGCGTCGCTAGGCGTCGTTTGCGGCTCCGTGTCCGTCGTCGGCGTCGTGCGCCGGGATGACGTCGGAGTACTTAGACGCCGCCCTCGCGCGCTGCCGTCAGTTCTTGTACACAGCTTTCCGCGCCAGGAACGCAGAGCCATGCAAGAGACCGACACTGGTGCCAAAAAAGTCTAGGGCCCTGAAAGGGATAACCTCAACCCTTGATATCAGTTCGCAGAACGGGGAGGATGGGTGGGTCGGTGAGGAATCTAACTAACTAATGTTTCTTACGATATATCGTTATCGAAGGTAAGTAACTTGTTCATCTGAAAGAAACACAATAGTTCGATTCCTCACCTTAGAATAGATACCCCAGCAGTCGTTTCGGGGGATCGATCGACAGACTGAGTAGCTCGGGATACCAGAATCTTCGTGCCCAATCCGGAGCCACCAAGATGACTTGGGCTCAGTCGCGCTTGATCTTCTTCAGCACTCTGGGCAGAAGTGGTATAGGTGGAAAGGCGTACACCAGACCACAACTCCACTCGCGACGAAAGGCGTCCCCGAGCGAGTGCCGCCTTGGAAACTCCAACGCACAGAACTGCTGACATTGCGCGTTCTCTTCGGTGGCGAATAGATCTAACCAAGGCTCTCCCCACTGCCGAAAGTGGCCGTGCGCCACGTCCGATTTCAGACCCCATTCGTGATCCATCAAGCACCGGCGGCTGAGTTAGTCTGCTCTGGCGTTCAGAGAGCCTGCCAGATGCTGAACCACCAGGGTGATGCCCTGATGTTCCAGCCATGTCCAGAGGCGCAGAGCCTCCTGACAAAGGGTCCACGACCCCACCCCGCCTTGTTTGTTGCAATACCACATGGCGGTGGTGTTGTCTGTGAACACCTGCACTACACTTCCCCGGACAGAGGGAAGGAATGCCTTCAGTGTAAGCCGGATCGCCCTCAGCTCCAGAAGGTGGATATGGAGCCGGGACTCCGTCGGAGACCAGAGGCCTCTGATCTCCGCCTCTCCCATGTGGCCTCCCCATCCTAGGAGGGACGCATCCGTCACCACTACGTGCTCCGGTTGGGGTAGGGAGAGGAATCTGCCACTGACTCAATCGTGATCCGTGAGCCACCACTGCAAGTGACTCGCAGTGCCCTCTGAGATCAGGACGTGGTCGGACAGGTTGCCCCAATGCTGGGCCCACTGAAACTTCAGGTCCCACTGCAGAGCCCACATTCGCCACCTGGCGTGATGCACCAACAGGATGCAGGAGGCAATCAGACCCAGAAGCCGCAGCACCAACCTGACCGAAACACGGGATAGAGGCCGAAAGATGGGAATCGGAGCCTGAATATCCCGAACCCGCTGTTCCGGAGGATAGGCACGGAACTGCGTCGAGTCCAGAACCGCTCCGATGAAGAGGAGCTGCTGGGAGGGACTCAGATGCGACTTTGGCACATTGATGGAGAACCCCAGCGAATGCAAGAGGTCTGCCGTAGTCTGGAGGTGGGAGACGACTGCCTGGGGCGAGCCCGCCTTCCCAGTCGTCGAGATAGGGGGAAGACTGAAACCCCTGATCTGCGCAGATAAGTTGCAACCACCGCCATCACTTACGTGAACACCCGAGGGGCACTGGTGAGGCCGAAGGGGAGCACGGTAAACTGAAAATGCTCCTGGCCCACCGTGAATCGCAGGTAAGGCCGGTGGGTCAGCAGGACGGGGATGTGAAAGTATGCGTCCTGCAAGTCCAACGCTACCATCCAGTCTCCAGGGTCTAGGGCAGTCAGAACATGAGCTACAGTGAGCATCCCTAACTTCTCCTTCTGGAGAAAGGTGTTGACGCTCCTGAGGTCCAAGATAGGGCGTAGGCCCCCTTTGCCCTTCTTGGGAACCAGAAAGTAGTGGGAATAACAACCACGACCTACTTCTGGACCAGGAACGCGCTCAATGACCCCCTTGGCCAAGAGGGCCGTACTTCCTCCTGCAGAAGTTGCAAGTGATCCCCCGAAATTCGGTGGCACTGCGGTGGCATGGCTGGAGGGGTTGCCTCGAAGGGAAGGGAGTAGCCCTTTCGGACGATTTGCAGCACCCACCTGTCCGACGTGATGGAACGCCAGTGGAGCAGGTGATGGCGAAACCTGCCTCCCACTGGCGTGGAATGGGTCTGAAAGCACGGACTAGGAGGGCTTTGAGGCAGATGCTGCTGGGGTAGATGTGGACGGACCGGCACGTTGACCCGCTGTACCGCCTAGGCGGAATCCGCGACCGCGTGGAGGTTGGTTCTGCGGCCTGTGGCTAGGCGGACGTGAGGGGGCGCCCCTTGCTTGGCCACGAAAGGGGCAAAAAGCGGAAGTTTGCGGGCGCGGGCCGAGATGCCCAAGGACTTGGCCGTAGCCCTGGAGTCCTTAAAGGCGACTGCCATCGAAGGACATGTCCATGAGGGTGCTCTTGACATCCCCAGAAAAACTCGTGAACCGCAGCAAGGCATGGCGACAAAGCGCCACCATGGTAGACATTGCCCTACCCAGCGAGTCCGTAGTGTCCAGTCCACATCGGATGGCATGCCGCGCTGCATCCCGCACCTCGGCAAGAGCCTGGGCGAGCAGTGTCCGGGCCTCCTCCAGACACTGGGGCAGCACGTCCTCCACCATATCCCACAGGGAGTGGGAGTAACGGTCCAAAAGGCAGACGGTGTTGATAGACCGCAACCCCAAACAGAAAGGAGAACAGCTTCTTCTCAAACTGCTCAAGCCTTTTGGATTCCCGATCCGGGGGAGCGGACGGGAAGGAGGTCTGGGAAGTAGAGGCCTGGATAACCAGGCTCTCGGGCGTGGGGTGTTGGGACAGAAAACTGGGGTCGCCCGGTGCAGGGCGGTGGCGCCGGGCCACTTTCCGGTCCACAGGAGGAACTGTGGAGGGCTTGGACCAGGTGCCCTTCAGAACGTCACCGAGTGCCTCATTGAACTGCAGCAGAGGCTCCGAGGAGCTTGCGGACGGTTGAAGCACTTCTGCGAGGAGGTTCGTCCTCACGGCCACAGCAGGTAGCTCCAGCCCATGGGCTTCGGCCCCCTTGTGCAGCACCACAGAAAATGCGGCACCTTCCTCGAAGCCACTTTCGGAGGAGAGATGAAGCCAGTGTCAGGGGAGGTATCAAGGCCACTGGTATCCCCCAGCTCATCTGCCCTGCCCAGTCCTGTGATAACTGGCCCTGTAGGGCCAGAGGGTCCTCAGACCCCTCCCAGTCGTCACCGTCATCCGATTCCTGGTAGATGGGTGGCATGATCAGAGCCGGGCAGAAGATGAAATTGCCACCCATCGGCGTCGGACGCGGGACAGAACCTGGGAACGGCGTCGTCGGAAGGCGGCGCCGGAGGTAGTACCGGAGTCTGCGCCGGCTGAGGGGTCTTAAGGTCGACCGGCACCGACTGAGATCCAGGCCTGGATCCCACGGGGACCTGCGGCGTCGGGACCCAAGTCGGCGACGGCGCCGGGGCTGCCGACTCGCTGGGCCTCCCAGTCGAGCCCACGGGGCCTGAAGGCGTGCCGGCAGGCGTCAACGGCAGAGCCAGGTCCCTCATGGCTGAGAGAAAGGCACTGACCTCCGCCGGAGTCGCGTCGGTCCCAGGGACCGGCGGGTATGGGGACGGACGCAACTCCTGCGGCTCAGACGGAGCCGCGTGGGTGGTACCACCCGAACCCTCAGCCGAGTCGCGCAACCAGCAAGGTGAGTCCGAAGAAGCGATGTCGCCTCTTGGACTTCTTACTATGCTTCGACTTACCCGAAGACTTGGAACCAGATGAGTGGTGGTGATGACTGCGGCTCCGCGACCGGTCCCTTGACCTCGTTCTCCACCGGGACTGTGAGCGACGCGGAGCCGACTGCCTGAACTCCAGTAGCTTGCGGGACCGCTCCCGCCTAGCCTTCGAAGTCAGGGCCCGGCAGTCGAGGCTCGACGCGGAATCGTTGTCGGCCCCAAGGCAGTAGAGGCACCGGCGGTGGTGGTCCTTAACCGACATCAGTCGGCTCAGGAGTCACAGGGTTTGAAACCAGGCATCTTACCGGCACCAGAGTTGAGTCGACAGAATAGACCAAAAGTTTAGTCAAAAAATTACTAAAAGGGTATGCTCTTCCTGGATCGGCGCTGTCTGGTGTGGAAAAAAGAAGAACGGAAGTCAGCGCGCGAGGGCGGCGTCTAAGTACTCCGACAACGTCAAGCGACGCGCAAGGGTATTGCTGACGAAAAAACTTTCCGGATCCAGCCCAACGCCTGGGGATATTCTAAGGTGAGGAATCTAACTAACGTGTTTCTTTCAGATCCTGCTCACACAGGCATTTCTTTGGATTACAGCACAGAATGGAAGTCGGGAAGTGAAAGACACACTGATGGGCAGAAAGGGGAGATAAAGTGTCTGCATTCAGAAAGAGGAAGGAAGAATATATATATATATATATATATATATATATATATATATATATATATATATATATATATATATATGCGCTCCAAGGTGCCCACAAGTCAAGGACGCACTCCGCAGTAGTTTCGAATCGGGCAAGGACCACTTCACAGCCCGATGTGACTTCAGCCATCCAGTTAAATTGATGTTAGCCTGACGCATTTCTGAGCCGCCGCTCGTCTTCAGAGGCTTTTAACTGAGTTTGTGCTTTGGACACTCCCACACAATTAACATAATTGACGTCCTCAGATGGACGGATAAGATGACTTTCACCACAATGTATTGTGGGACTTGCAGTCCGTGGCTATTAAGGATGGAGACCGGCGCACGTATCCATCAATGCGACTGCCTCTGAGGAAGAGAAACACATTCTCGAAACGCGTCAGGCGATTCGCGTTATGGCTGTCGGATGAAAACCGCCAACAGGAGCCTGCTTGTACCCCTGATTAAAGGCTTGCCACCTTCAGTTTGTGTCTCGAGTGCTGCTCAATGCGTGGGTAGGCAACTGGAGCTTTGATATTTGACGGCGGCCCGGCCGTCGAGCTTGCACCACCCCGTCAAGATTAGGGGGCCACGCGGCAGGACATTTGTCGAGCCGCACAGTGGAGCACAAACTGGGGATTGAAAGTGGACGCTGTTGGTGGTGGCCCATCTGAGGGCTTCAAAATGGACAGAAATTAGTGCACCATCTGTGGTTTTATTCACCGGGACTTCGAAATCCATAATGCCTCGGGACATTTGACCGGCCCATTTGGGGGCGTGATATGGCTATTAAGGATGGAGACCGGCGCACGTATCCATCAATGCGACTGCCTCTGAGGAAGAGAAACACATTCTCGAAACGCGTCAGGCGATTTGCGTTATGGCTGTCTGATGAAAATCGCCAACAGGAGCCTGCTTGTACCCCTGATTAAAGGCTTGCCACCTTCAGTTTGTGTCTCGAGTGCTGCTCAATACGTGGGTAGGCAACTGGAGCTTTGACATATACATATATATATATATATATATATATATATATATATATATACACACACACATTATATATATATATATATATATATATACATTACGGTTTTGGAAGGGATTCGAAGTGGGTGACCCCCGCCTCGATCGTGCTGGAGGAAAGGCTTTGGCTGCAGTTACCGAAAAGTACGGAGCACTGAGCATGACATTAATTGCATTTGACAGTGTAAAGATAATACCCCACTATGTACAATGCCAGCACAAACGTTAACTTACAATTTGAAGGCAGATGGTGGTTATCAAATCCCCTGCAGTACAGGCTGAAAGAAAGGCATTATGGGACTTGATGTGTATCAAACTGTCACGTGACTTTGTAATGAAAAGGCGCGCACGATTTCATTTGAGATTTACATACTCCAACCTGTGAGCAAGGCGAAAGGTCGCTGAAACGCGTAAGGAGACGGAGTTTTAAATGCGTTGCTGTACCTACAATTTAATCCTTAACTCCGGTATTGAGCCTCACCCGTTGTCTGTGATGTTGTATCAGTAAGATGGGTCTCTTCGGGACCATTGATGTGAGGCTGCCCTGAAGGGTCTGGGGCTCCTGTGCCTGGAGGTCTTGTGTGTGAATATTGAATCTGGAGCTCGACCCACTCACCGCCGGGAGCCTAACCTAGGCAAGCCAATGGTGCAAATCTACGGCGGTTTTGGAAGGGATTCGAAGTGGGTGACCCCCGCCTCGATCGTGCTGGAGGAAAGGCTTTGGCGGCAGTTACCGAAAAGTACGGAGCACTGAGCATGACATTAATTGCATTTGACAGTGTAAAGATAATACCCCACTATGTACAATGCCAGCACAAACGTTAACTTACAATTTGAAGGCAGATGGTGGTTATCAAATCCCCTGCAGTACAGGCTGAAAGAAAGGCATTATGGGACTTGATGTGTATCAAACTGTCACGTGACTTTGTAATGAAAAGGCGCGCACGATTTCATTTGGGATTTACATACTCCAACCTGTGAGCAAGGCGAAAGGTCGCTGAAACGCGTAAGGAGACGGAGTTTTAAATGCGTTGCTGTACCTACAATTAAATCCTTAACTCCGGTATTGAGCCTCACCCGTTGTCTGTGATGTTGTATCAGTAAGATGGGTCTCTCCGGGACCATTGATGTGAGGCTGCCCTGAAGGGTCTGGGGCTCCTGTGCCTGGAGGTCTTGTGTGTGAATATATATACATACATATATATATATATACATATATACATACATTATATATATATATATATATATACACACACATACATACATATACATATACATACATATACATATATATACATATACATATATATACACATTACCTACTGGCGGTCGCCAGTTGGTAGTTCTAGTTAGGACCACGTTTCCATAGGAAATCCGCAACATTCTATTTTGAATAACTTTTGCGCCGGTCGACGAATCCTTGCGAATTTTTCAAAATAGGTGGGGCGCTACGCTCCGCTCCTACCCTGAAAGTCTCGGGGGGGATACGTCAAGCGGGGGCTGAGATAAAAGGGGGGTCCCAAAACGCGTTTTTCCCATGCATTTTTCCATAGGCCCTTTAGACACAGCTACAGCCCGAACGGCTGAACAGAATTACTTGAAATTTGGCAGAGAGGTAGTCCTCAGGTCAAGGAAGTGCCTTTTGTAGGTTTGGTGTAAATCTGTTCAGTAGATTCTGAGAAAATAGCCTTTAAATCAATATATATATATATCTGAGCCAGCTTACGGTGCGCTTACGGTGCGCTTACCGTACGCGTACGGTGGCGTGCGCGAGCGCGATTCTGATTGGCCCTTAGATCTTAGTAAACATTCGAATCGGTCGAAACCAGGAAGCGGCGGCCGCCATTTTCTCTCTCGCACTCTGAGGGGGGAGCTGATAAACAAATGCCAAAAACATATAAAGGGGCTGTTTAGACAGCGCCCATGCACCCGTGTGCAAATG
Source organism: Triturus cristatus (assembly GCF_964204655.1). Taxonomy (NCBI): domain Eukaryota; kingdom Metazoa; phylum Chordata; class Amphibia; order Caudata; family Salamandridae; genus Triturus; species Triturus cristatus. Next base: position 544,450,610 of record NC_140586.1, read on the forward strand.
GTGGCCGAAGGCCACCATTTGTGCATGGCATATAAGAGCACAGCATTTCCCCAAACAATTTCAACAGATTACCTATCACAAGGAAGCGCATAATATGTCCTCCATGTGCGCACGGTGCGCGAAGCGCATCGTGCGTACATGGCCCATCTAGCGTAACGTGGGCACGCGGTGCGCGAAGCGCACCGCGTGCTCACTGTGCGCGCACGGAACGAACTGCGTTAAGTGGGCGCGCACGCCACGAATGGCGTAAAGTAACTTAGCATTTAAAAAACCGTACAAATTCACTGAAAAAACCATAGGTTTCACACACGTTATAGTTAGGAATTAGCATTTAAAAAACCTTGCAAATTCACTGAAAAAACCATAGGTTTCACACATGTTATAGTTAGCGGAAATTTTACTGATAAAAAACCAATGAAATTCCCCCGTTATAGTTAGTGCAGGAAACTATAACTCACGCGACCGCAATCTTCTGCTGATGACATATGTGTCTTTATGAAAAAAAAATATTTCTAATATATGTATAGCTAAAAATTTATGGAAGAAGACATGGGCAAATAAGTGTCTAAATACAGTATTAGCATCAGCAGAGGATTGCGGTCGCGTGAGTTATAGTTTCCTGCACTAACTATAACGGGGGAATTTCATTGGTTTTTTATCAGTAAAATTTCCGCTAACTATAACATGTGTGAAACCTATGGTTTTTTCAGTGAATATACATATACATATATATATATATATACATATATATATATATATATATATATATATACGAAAAAACGGAGCTCACAGGATTCTCCATTCCTGTCTGGGAGCCCGCCCTGCAGAGTTGGAGGCACCCGGTAAAGTGGAGGAAGATGTGCATATTTAATTGAGGGGGCATGACTCGCGCTTTGTCACACCAGCTAAAAAGGACTTCCAAGCTATTTGGTGTGAATACGAGTGAAAGGGATAACGAAGGAGGAGTGGTTCCTCTTTCTGACGGACTTCGTGCTTTCAATTCAAGCAAGTATCCTTTTGCGTGGCAGCGAAGTGCACTATGCAGTTGAAATAATTTTCCTGAAATGCAGTGTGAAAAGAGTGCATATAATTGGACTTTGACTATATTACAATGCTACTAACGCAAAATATGATACGATGTCAAGCCCAGCTTTTAAATTTGAATAAGAATGCATTATGGGAATTGTGGTCAGAACTATGGATCACATGACCACTTGGAGATATAAAGTAAGAATTCAACTCACCTGTGAGCAAGACGCTGTGCGTCAAAACGCGTAAGGTGTTGAGAGTTGTTTGCTGCCACGCTACAGAGAGAAATAAAAGTCTCAGCATGAAATGAGGCAGAAGCTGTGGGCTCAGTTTTTTCGCGTGTTTAAATAACAGGATTCTCTATTCCTGTAATATATATATATATATATTTTCACAGAAAAAAACATAGGTTTCAGGCACGTTATAGTTAGGAATTATCATTTAAAAAACCTCAGAAATTCACTGAAAAAACCATAGGTTTCAGGGGTGTTATAGTTAGCTGGACTTTTCACTTGTACAAAACCATTGAAATTCCCCCGTTATAGTTAGTTCAGCTAACTATAACTCGCGCGTCCGCAATCCACTGCTGATGACGTCACATATTACATCACTCATGAAATGGTCAGTGACATCACTCATGACATCACTGATGACATCTCAAATGACATCACTGATGACATCACTGATGACATCATCCAGTGAATGTGTGTTTTTCTGAAAATTAAATATGTTTTATATATGTATATCTCAAGGTCGATGGAAGAATAAATGGGTATATAAGTGTCTAAATGGATGATTTGTTTCTGAAAAATTGATTGTGTGACTGACTGATTAAGTGTATCATAGTGAATGCATGGCTTAGTGAGTAATGTTTAAATATGTAAATATCTGTATCAGTCTCTCACTTTGTGTATAAGTGGCTGCATGGGTTGGTGAGTAGCTACATGGGTGTCTATATAGGTTATTAGTTGGTTTTTTGAGTATCAGTCTGAGTGTCTGCATGGTTCGGTGGGGGGTATTACGTAGTGCATAGGTGCATGAATGAGTGACTCACTGTTTGTATGTGTTGAAGACAGCATGTGTGCAGGACTGTATGGGTGGATGAGTGTGTGTATAGGTGTGCTAGTGAGTGAATGACTGTCTCAATAGTGTCTTTATGAGTAACTACTTATGTTTTAAACTAGTATATGTGACTATTGGTGTATATAAGTGAGTATATGTGAGAGTGAGAGATTGAAAGAGTTCCTGTATGAATAAGTATGTGTTTCTATAAGTGATTTTTTAAAAGACTAAGTATGTGTAAGTTTCCGTAGAAGTAAGTGTGGTGGTGTGTGTATAACTGTATATGCAAGTAAATGTATGTTTGATTCTTTATTAGCATGAGTGACTATGTGTGTGAGTAACTCTATGGATGAGTGGCATTGTGTAACAGGATGTATAGGTGTATGAGTACATATGATGAGTGAGTACATGTATGAGTGACTGTATAGGACTGTTGGTGAATGAGTGGATGTGTATGTGGATCTTAGAATTACTGAAGAGGTTGTTGTAACTGGTATTGGTATGTCCATTGTTTTGAAAATGTTAGTCTCTATTTTTGAATGTGTGTATCAAAGGTTATATTAGGGTGAGAGGAGGTCTGCCACTATCACAAGGATGATGTCATCAGTGATGTCATCAGTGATGTCATTTGAGATGTCATCAGTGATGTCACTGACCATGTCATGAGTGATGTAATATGTGACGTCATCAGCAGTGCATTGCGGGCGCGCGAGTTATAGTTAGCTGAACTAACTATAACGGGGGAATTTCAATGGTTTTGTACAAGTGAAAAGTCCAGCTAACTATAACACCCCTGAAACCTATGGTTTTTTCAGTGAATTTCTGAGGTTTTTTAAATGATAATTCCTAACTATAACGTGCCTGAAACCTATGTTTTTTTCTGTGAATTTCAAAGGTTTTTTAAATGCTAATTTCTAACTATGCCTACAGAGATAGGATATGTGAAGAAAGAAGAAAAAATGCACAGAAAGAAAAAAAATAAGTGCAGAAAGAAGCAACAGAAATCCTCAAAGACGAAGAAAAGTGCAGGAAGATGGATAACGTGCAGAAAGAACAAAAAGAAGAGCAGAAAGAAGCCTTGTTGCAAAATCATCCTGTACCCTCAACTTTTTCAGACGGATACTGGTGGTAACTGAGTCTGACTAACCAGTCCTAGAGCCAGTGCTATGTTAAAATACACTTAGAATACAGTGAAAACACCTACATACACTAGGGAACATTATGCGTTGGGGTCCCCCTGTGATTAGCATGACCTCCTCTGTAAGCCCCTAGTATATAATAGGGCAGGGGGATTAAAACTACCTCGTAAAACAGGCCACAGGGCGTTTTTGCACACGTTAACTCAGGCCCCGTCCCCTCCCTTCACCACTGTGTAAACACGCCCTGTGTCCGTTGTTAGTTGGGAGATTAAGTTCATTTGAATCCTGAGGGTCCCTAGGGTCCAACTAGCGCACTAGGTACCTCCAGTAAGTGCCACAGAGCTGCGTTGCAGAGAGGTGTAAAAAGTGGCACGGCCTGGACCACCTCTCCGCAATGCAGCTCAGTGGTGCTTACTGGAAGCACTTGGTGGGCTAGTTAGCCTCCAGGGGCCCTCAGTATTGAAGGGAAATTATATCCCCAATTTAAAATGTGCCATAGTGCGTGTTTGCACACGTCACCTCAGGCCCCGTCCCCTCCCTTCACCACTGTGTAAACGCGCCCTGTGGCTGTTCTAAGTTGAGAGATTAAGTCCCCTTGAATCCTAAGGGTCCCTAGGGTCAAACTAGACCACTAGGTACCTCCAGTAAGCACCACAGAGCTGCGTTGCAGAGAGGTGTAAAAAGGGGCTTGGCCTCAGAACACCTGTCTGCAGCGCAGCTCCCTGGCGCATACTGGAGATGTCTGTTGCGCTAGTTGGCCCTCAGGGACCCTCAGTATTGAAGAGGAATTAATTCCCCAACTTACAACTCGCCAGGGGGCGCGTTTGCAGAGTGCTGCAAGGAGGGGGCGTGGCCTCCGGCACGATGCCAGTCTTTTATTTATTTTAATGTTTTAAGAAGGGGGGCTGTGTGGTTCCCCTTCTTATTCTAATTTATTGGCCCTGATGACCCCATCCCCCAGGGCCTGTCTCCTAATTATATTTTTTTGACCCCAATCCCCAGGGCCGGTCACTGTTTTTATTATTTTTAAAAAATATATATTTATAGACACACCTAGGACATGCTGGACAAACCGTACGTACCTATCACCATGACGATTTCTGTGATATTCATTAAAAGGTAACTATGCATACAATGAATCCACGTGGAATGTATTTACACCACTAGTGAAGCTTTGGAATGTCTGATGCCCTACCGTGCCTAATCCCGGTAGACACCCTTGTCGTTTATTTATACAAACATGGGTAGCTATTGACGGGCACATTTAATACACATGCACACCAAGCCATTCAAAGGGGATTCGACAAAAATTCGACCAAAACTATGCAAGAAACCCCCCTCACGGTTAATAAAACACACATCCACTGCCGGATGTGTAATACTTTTTATTTTACTCTCTGGAAAGGGGACGAACATCACTTGAGAGTCACAGCGCGCTCCTGTCAGAGCCCAATGCTGTGTTACACCCACCATTGCCTGCTGAGTGCCACACACCTCTGTGTTGTATTCCACCAGATAGTGCATATGCTATGACACTCTCTAGCCCATGTGCACTGTAACACCACCCCGTGAATATGTCATGCCACACTTGTCTTCGCACGGGTTATATTGCCCCATCTAACGTGCCTTCCTCGATGCCTATGTTATAACGCACAGTGCTATGCCATACATATTACAATCTGGGATCCATATCTTTGTCACAGTGCATATGCAACGTTACACTCCCCAGCACATATTTTATATTACAACTTTAGAGACTAGTTAGGTTACACAACACTGCCCTGTGCATGTTACACTCCAAGGCGCATATCGCATAGCACGCGCTAGTGCCTTTGCTATCTCGCGCTCTCCAATGAATCTGTCATTGCGCACAATGTATTGCATATTATATTTCACGCCCGGTATATCACACTTTTTGGTGCATAGTTTATACCATACACTATATCTAGTTTTCATTTTCAATCATGCTCTCAGGACGATGTTCTATATAACACTGTGTCCACCTACCCTTTTCACGGGCATTACATTTTGCGATAGGGGGTGGAGGGTCAGGGGGTGTTTCTGCCAAGTGAGCCCGGAGTCACAGTCACAAACGTCCTCTTCTTCCTGAATAAAAGTGAGATTATGCTGCATACTTGTTCATATTTTAAGTAGTTCGCACAGACACACGTTTTAAAAACAATAAAGTTCCTAATACCAACCTTCACTGAACAGTTAGCTTGCTGCCCCATCCCCCTCCTCCCTATCCTCTGTTGTGTGAATCCATGGACTAGCCTCCTCCCTCCTGCCATGCATGGTCTGATGTGCTGCCACTGCCCTCAATTTAGTATGATGTACCAGTCCACTCCTCCTGCCCTCCATTGCCCAATTCTATGCCCCATCATTGACCTCCTGCTTAAACTCTGAGCTTAGCTTGCTGCCCCTATTCTCCTTCCCCCTGCCCTCCGATGTCTTTGTGCATGCCCCTGCTCCATCCTTTTTGCCCACCATGTCCCATGGACCTGCCACTCCTATCTACTCTGAGTGTTCTGTTGAGCTGCCACTCCCCTCCCACCTGCCTAGCATTGTCAGATGACTGTAACCTGTCCCTGCCACCTCCACCCTGCCTGTCCACATGCCATGCCTCTATCCTCTTCCTCCTGTCCTACATGGTCCATTGTACTGCCACACCCTTCTGCCCTCCCTGGTCTGTTGTGCTGCAACTGCTCCTCCTGCCTGCCCCGTGCGGTCTGTTGTGAGGCCCCTTCCCCTGAACTTTGTCTGTGCACAGGTCCTGACCCTCCCTTCTATCCTCCATCGTCCTTTGTGCATGCCCCTGCACCCTCCTTCTTGCCCATAATACCCATTGTGCTGCCACTAACCCTCCCACTTGCCATGCATGGTCTTCTGTTCTTCCATGGCCCCTCCCACCTTCCCTGTGTGGTCAGTTAGCTGCCCCTGACCCCCTCCCACCTTCCCTCCATGGTCTGTGTGTATGCCATCACAGTCTCACAGTGCCCATCCTGCCTGACCTCCATGGCTATCTTGCTGCTCCTGCCCTGCCCCCTTGCCCCAAGCCCTCTGTTTACATGTGCAGACCCCTACTCCCTCCCTCCTGGCTTGTCTGTTCCATTGTAATGCCCCTGATCCGTCCCTCCTGCCCTTTATGGTCTGTTATGCTGCAGCTTTCTCTCTGGTCTGTCCATTATGGTCAGCTAGCTACCATTGCATCTTGCCCCTCTGTTCTCTGTTGTCCATGTGCATGGTCCTGTCCCCTCCCTCTTGCTTTCTATGGATTGTTGTGCTGCACTCCCGTCCCGCATGCCCTGTGTGGTGTATTGTGCTGCTGCAAACCCTGATGCCTGCCCTGCAGGGTCAGTTTGGTGCACCTCTCCATGTCCCTCCTGTCCTCTGTTATCCAAGTCCAGGTCCCTACCCCATTTCCTTCCATGATCCAATGTACCATACTTGCGAACATTTTGAACTTGGTAAGAGGGAGATTTTGAAAAAAAACTGGGGTATTGATTTTCCCCTTTGAGTTACATTGAAAAAGAGGAGATTGTAGACAGGAGACAGATCAAATAAAGCCCATTTGAGCTTAAAAACATTGGACGTTTCCTGGCTGAATCGGGTCTGTTGGCATGTATGGTTGTACTACAACTGCCTCTTCCTTCTACCCACAATGGTCTATTACATTGCCACAGCCTCTCTTGCAAGTCCTGTATTGTTGGTTTGTTGCCCCTGCCCCCCTTTTCACTGCCCTCCATAGTCTGTTGTGCTGCTACGGCCCTTCCTGCCTGCTCAGTGTGGTTAAATTGTTGCCTTTGCACCCTCCTACCTGCCTTCAATTTTCAGAGTCTGTGCCCCTGGCCTCTGCCTCTCAACAGTATCCTAATGAACAACTAGATTGCTAACATTCTATATTTATTACAAAAGTGTGGAACGCCTGACGTCATCTTGATGTAATCAAAACTAATACCTAGAGCATTTCCTTTAGAAATTACGTGTATGAGAGGGTCTTATTGGCATCAAAATTATGGTTAGTGCTCTAAAAGACTAAAATAAGGACATATTTTCTGAGTTTTCAAATAGCGACAAAGCACTTTTAAATTATTTGTTATTTTTATGTTTTTTTTATCCAGTTGACCACTTGATTAAATTTTGCACTTAGGGGAGAGGATGTGGTGTTACTTCCAGAACTGCAGACTTTGCAACTGGGGAACCAGGTTGGAGTTTCTGCTTCAGCTCGACATTCTGTGATTCTGGTCAATTCACTTAATCTCCCCATGTCTACAACCAAAATGAATTTGTTCTTGTGTGATGTAACCAATGCTCATGTAAAGCACTCCAATACCTGACAAGTCTGCACTATATAACACTGCAAAAACACAAAATAATAAGTGTTTTGCACACTTCTGTCATTGGGCTATATTTGGGCTACATCTGGGTGATATTTGGGCTACATTTGGGCTCTTTTGTCTCTGGTGGCCATCTTGGGAGACTTATTTGTTATGAAGTTTCCTAATTTCCTCATTTACTGCAGTCTCCTCAGTAGGAAATACTTCCAATTTTTACTTTGATTCCATCAAGAAGGCATTCAGATGTGTCACACATTTGCCATAAATTCAGAATGTTAGCACTCTTTTTGCTCATTAGATCACTGTAGTAAAGCTACTGCTCACCAGGGAAAACTGCTGCTGGTATTCAAAGTGCATATTTCAGTCTGCATGTCAGAATTTTTTAATGAAATAGAAGAGGATTTGAGAAGTCACTCAAAATGTGCTCTAATTTTTCTTTCTGCAGCACTAATCATACTTTTTATGGAAAAATGAACCCCCTCATTTTGTTCCTTTTTAAATTAAATGTTTTAAGAGTTACCACTTTAATCCAAGCAAGATGGCTTCAGGTGTGCCATACGTTTATCATAAGTAGGACTGTTAGCGCTCTAGTTGTTCTTTGGAACACTCTGGGAAGCTGCAGTAGAACACAAAGGAATCAACTGACAGTCTCTGCCCTTGTTGGATGTACATGTTTTACTGAGAATGTCAGACTTCATTCTCACATGACTGAGAAAGATAATGTGAATTTACAGAAAATAAGCTCTCAGTTTAGCTTATAGATCACCTTCCAAACCTCTGTGGGAAAAGCATGAGAAAATATTTTTCTCTCAATCATGATATCCCAGCAGAAGGCTTTTTCACATGGTGAAATCACCTTAGAACATACCACAATTCCTAAAATGAGTATGGTACCATCAACAAATGATTTATAATGTAACTAAAGTCTTAAAACCTTCTATTAACTGCAATGCTTTTTAATGAGGTGCTATCATGTATATTGGTCCCAAGATGGCTGCCAACACTTCTTGGATGAAGTACTGACAGCCAATCAGATCTCAGGATGAGATGTGTGGTTAGGCTCCGCCCACATATATATAGGATTTTACTTTTGATTTTCTCAGGAACTACTGAACAGATTGACACCAGACCTGCAAAAGGCACTTCCCTGACCTGAGGACTACCTCTCTGCCAAATTTCAAGTAATTCTGTTCAGCCGTTCGGGCTGTACCTTCGACTAAAGGTCCTATGGAAAAATGCATGGGGAAAACGTGTTTTGGGACCCCCCTTTTTTCTCGGCCCCCGCTTGATGAGTCACCCCGAGACTTTCAGGGTAGGAGCTGAACGGAGCGCCCCATTAGTTTTGAAAATTTCGCGAGGATTCGTCAACCGGCGCCAAAGTTATTCAAAATAGAATTTTCAGATTTCCTATGGAAACTCGGTCCTAACTATAACTATCTACTGGCGACCGCCAGTAAAATATAAATATATATATATATATATATATATATATATATATATATATATATATATATATATATATATATATATATATATATATATATATATATATATATATATATATATATATATATATATCCGGCCTTGTGGCGTGGTCCTGTTCCCCCTCGCTCAGCTGCACGAGGTCCCATGCACCTCGGGGCTCCTCCATCTTGGATTACACGTCACTCCACGTGACCACCTCCGTGACCCTGCTCTACCCGACCTCGGTCCCAGCGAGGCCCGACATCGAGGCGCCCACCCCTGGCCCGGGGGATACCACGTGAGCCCTTTCCCCTCCCGGCGGAGGGCCGTATCGATGGGACCCCCAACCGTCCTTCCACACCTAGGTGCGACCGCCCCACAGCTCTCTGGGGCCTGGCGCCTCCCCTGCTGGGTGTCTGGCCGCGCCCTACCTGGCCTCTCCGCCCTCCTGGGCGCAAGGGTCCGGACATCAAAGGGCTCACGACCTATATCTGGGGCGACTCGACAACAAGAGGACAGTTGTATCCTGGAGTCAAGAGCCCTGCTGATCGGATCGCGGCTGACCCTACGGAGAAAGACTCTGCCTGAAACTACCTGTTGAGCCCTGCTGACGACGTCACGGCTCCATCGTGCTTACAAGACCTTCACGAACCTTTGGGGCTCTGCTGACGCCGTCGCGGCCCGACCTTGTTGATCTTGCCATCAGAGCCCAGCTGACCTCGTCGCGGCTCGACCGAAGCGGACCTACCACCGGAGCCCTGCTGACCATGTCGCGGCTCGACCCAAGTGGAACTAACACCCGAGCCCTGCTGACGCCGTCGCGGCTCTCCACGTCCGAGCTGCTCTGAGACAGCATCCAAGGTCTGGCGCAGAGACCCCCCCCCCCCGTACCTGGTTGGTACTGAGACTGTCCCGCTACCCTATTCCTTTCGAGACATTGAGACTCTTACTGGATCTCTCGATCCCACTGTACAGATCGACCGTGCTCCTTGTTTATATAAAGAACCAAGATAAGCAACTGATACAGAGTCCTGTGTGGTGGTGTTACTGAGCCTAGTACGATTATAGGAGAAGACCCTCTCCTAGGAGGCTTCTCAGCGGCGCTCGGCTATAACTTGGCGGTAGGAAGGGCCGGAGTAGTCCCTCCGACTCCCCGGTGGTCCTCCCTCCAACATATATATATATATATATTCACTTACACATTTTATAGTTAGCTGGACATTTCACTCGTGAAAAACCATTGAAATTCCCCCGTTATAGTTAGTGCAGGCAACTATAACTCACGCGACCGCAATCCTCTGCGGATGCCAATACTGTATTTAGCCAGTTATTTACCCATGTCTTCTTCCATTAATTTTTAGCTATACATATATTACAAATACTTTTTTTCAGAAAGACACATATGTCATCAGTGATGTAATATCTGACGTCATCAGCAGAGGATTGCGGTCGCGTGAGTTATAGTTGCCTGCACTAACTATAACGGGGGAATTTCAATGGTTTTTCACGAGTGAAATGTCCAGCTAACTATAACATGTGTGAAACCTATGGTTTTTTCAGTGAATGTGTACGGTTTTTTAAATGCTAAGTTTTTTTTTTTTTTTTTTTTTTAAGGTTTTTCACCGTGCGCGCACCGTGCGCGCACCGTGCGCGCGCGGTGCGCTCTGTGCACCGCGCGCCCACGTTACGCAGTTTGCGGAATTTTTCCGTTTCTACCGTACGCGCACGCTACGCGCACTCCGCGATTTTTCGTAAAAAAAATAAAATACATTTTGGCCCTTGGGGGTCCTTGTGGGACCCCCTGACAAAGGCTAGGGGGTCAGGAACTGTCCACCCTGCCCCCTTTTCACGTTCTCCACCTTTGTTTTTCACCCCCTCAGACTGCGAGAGACAAAATGGCGGCCGACACTTCCTGGTTTCGACCGATTCGAATGTTTACCAAGATCTAACAACCAATCAGAATCGCGCTCGCGCCCGGCAGCGTGCGCGTACGGTAAGTTTTACCGTACGCGCACGGAGCGCGCCTATAGAGATATATATGCTTTTAAATGCTATTTTCTCAGGAAATACTGAACAGATTTACACCAGACCTGCAAAAGGCACATCCCTGACCTGAGGACTACCTCTCTGCCAAATTTCAAGTAATTCTGTTCAGCCGTTCGGGCTGTAGCTTGGACTAAAGGTCCCATGGAAAAATGCATGGGGAAAACGCGTTTTGGGACCCCCCCTTTTTCTCAGCCCCGGCTTGACGAATCCCCCCCGAGACTTTCAGGGAAGGAGCGGAGCGGAGCGCCCCACCTATTTTGAAAATTTCGCGAGGATTCGTCAATCGGCGCCAAAGTTATTTAAAATAGAATGTTGCGGATTTCCTATGGAAACACGATCCTAACTATAACTATCTACTGGCGACTGCCAGTAGATGATTAATAATTAATATATATATATATATCTCAAATCGAACAGTTGCCTGTAAATGAGGAAGCCCACGAAGGTTAATGTTCAATGCCTTGAATTTAATGTAGAAACCGCAAAAAGGACAACAGCAGCATTTCAAAAGCAAAGTTCCACCCGACGCGTTTCATGCTGGTAAGCACTTTGTCAAGGGTCACGGGCATTTGCAGAGTGATCGGCACAGCTTTGGTTTGCACTGACGGTTTTTAAAGGTAGAGTTCCCGCCCATGTGGGCGTGGCCACCCCAGTGGCCTGTGGTTACTGTAGTGCATGTTCTCCTCAGGTGAGGTGCCGTGCTCAAGCTACAATAATTAAAAACTTGGTAATTTTATTTTTTATTATTGGAGAGCTGTATAAATTCAATTACAGTACTCAATCTTCAATCTTGATTAAAAATATAGGAGGAAGGTGAACATATGTCTGGCAGACATCGACTGGCTTCCAATGGCCCATCTCAGGCTTTAGCCTTTAGGGCCAAGGGAGACCCTGGGTGGGCTTCCCCCTAGGACTGATGGCTTGCACACACACCTCAATTGCCCCTCATAGGAGCTGATCACAAAAGGAAACTTTCAACTTTCTTTTCAAGTTTTAAGTCAAGTCTCACTCCAACCACGGTCATTTGGGTCTGGAAAGGTCACACGGCACGACACATCCTACTGTACCACAGGCTGCCATGGTAACCATCAAGAAATGCATATGAAGTGTTTATTAGATTTGCACGCGGTGTGGCGTGTTACCACCATTCAAAGCACACAAGGAGGGATGTTAACCAACACCGACCACTGGCCACACAGTGTCATCTCCGCACCTCAGAATCGGTGCTGAAGACCACTTCCTAAGATAGGCGTTACCCTGATGTGACTTCCACAAACCTCGATGTCAAAATGGGGGAACCAGTTGACTATACCACTGCAACACTGGCACTGCTTCCAGTACTGGTCTTTCAATAAACAGTGCATTCTGGGAATTGTAGTTTTGGTTCATCTCCAACACACACACATGAACACATGCACGAAACCTCAGACTGGGAAATATGGGTCAAATTAACCTGGAATCATCTGATAATGACAGGCAATCTCGACAATTTTCTTCATGTACAACGTACTGATCCTTTACGAATTTGTCGTTTTGCTAGAGCCAACATCAATGCAAGCTGCCATTAACTGACTGCAATGGGACAACTACGAAGGGATGAGCTACATGGAGCAACAGGTGGACCTGTGAATCTGAAGAGGTGCCCGTCTGTGTGCACGTATGTAGAAGATCGTCCAGAATGGCTTGCAATGTGCTATTATTGGTTCTCACCAATAAAAATGCACGAAAAACTCATAATTACCATTATCAGAAAGAAAAATACCAGTTGCATTTTGCACCAAATAGATCTCTGCACACTTAAGTTTCGGTAATAGCAACGCCCATTTACAGCGCTTAGAAGCGGCTGCATAAAACAAGCTCTTGTTGCAGGCCGCTGTGGTTGACTGACATTTCAGAGTGAAACTTTGTTTATATGTGGATTGTGGACAGTTGTGAGAAGGGCAAAATAAGAGGAGGTCGATAAAGTCGAGTGCAGAAGATTAGACGGTAAAGCAAGTATCAACAAGCTAACGAGGAGGAAGGGGGAGGAGGAAGGGGGAGAAGGGAGGGGGGAGAAGGGAGGGGGGTAGTGAGAGCAGACAGCAAGGGGGTGGAGGAGCATGATTCACGCGCTGGAAGGCTTAATGAGCCATGACAGAAAGGCAGATGGCGGCTGCGTGCGTGCACGCTCACGTGCACGCAAGCTTTAGGCCACCAAAAGCCTGTGGCAGCACTTTGAAAACCCATACACTAAATGTGTCGCAGCGCATGCGCCGCCTCAGCGAGACCTAAAAATTCTTGAAATTACTTTGTTATTAAGAGGAACCTCTGCCAAGGAAGAACAGATGAAGAGACTGAAGAGAAGGACTGCCCTTGCTGTGTGTTCTGGGGCTGGCCTGCAGTTTGCTGATTTGACTATGAAGAGTATAAGGGACTTTGCTGTATGCTGTGTCCCCCTGCTTGCAAGGACTTTGCTGTGTGCTCTGTCCTCAAGTAACTTGTCTCCAAGGGCCCGAGAGGAGCTGGCTCACTGCTGTGGAAACTCAGGAACATAAAAGTTTCCAAGTGTGTCTCAGCAACGCTGTGTGTGTGTGTGCTTTTTGCAGCCAGAGACCTTCGTAAGCATTGCCCCGTGACCGTGTGGCCTGGAGCAGTCTTGCACTCTGCTTCGATCGACAGCGTGACCAGAACTGCTGTGATAGTTATCGCCATCGGCCCGGACCGTCGTCCCACAGGAGAGCCGTGAGAAATCACCACCGCCAGCCCGAGACTGCCTTTGCCAAGGAGAGACCTGTGAACCTTCATCGTGGGTCCGAGGTCCTTTGCCCGAGATCAACAGAGTCGCGCTGGGAGCCGATCAGCTGCTAGGCAGTCGCCTGTTAGCTCGACTGTCACTGCGAGGAGCAGCCGCCACCAACCCGAAGCCGCACAGCATGCCACCCAAGCCATGAGGAGAGGAGAGAGAGACTGCACCCTCCCCAGGTAACGCTCAGCAAGCATGAGGGTGTCGCCGCCTGGGGCGGAGTGCATGCTACAAGAGACCGCTCTCGGCCTTTCCCATCTTTGCAGGGCGAGCCTCCGCTCAATATCGCGGCTCGTACTCGCAGAGGAGTGGCAGTACCGGGGTCGGCTTGTGGAGCTGCACTTTGTTTCCTTCGTAACAGTATTGGGGTCATATTTTGGCAGTCGCTGACCGCGAGTCAGCTAAGAGTGGCATAGACATCTTCACTAGCACCGCGATCGGTGGCGAACTGCATTATTACTTGCTTTTACGGTCCGCATTAGTACTTGATTAAGGACGGTCTTATTTCTACATTAAGAACTGCATTACGAACTGCATAGCATTGCATCAGGACTGGATTAGACCATCGTGAACTGCTCATTAATACCGCAAGAACCTACAAGTGATTGTTGGCCTAATAACCGGCCCAGTGAAATATTACGAATACGCATATACTGGATATTTTTATCGTTTGGTTTCATCGTATTTCTTCTTGATAAAGATGGAGTAGTTTCTTACCTGTAACTCCAGTTCTGTAGTAGGGGTATCTCTGTTATAGTCATAATCTATGAATAGTCCCGCCCATGTGCGGGGACCCCGGAGCAATCAAAATATCTCTTAAGCTGTCCTGCATTTGCAAACCTGCAAAGACACTTAAGAGACAGACAAAATAATACAGCCTAATAACAATATGGCTGCACTGGCCAGCACTTCATCTGAAGTGAACACAAAAGCCAAAATAAAGTTTAAATGTCATTTTTATTCACATCGGACATGTTCCTTTATTGTATCACACTCCCATCACCAAAATCCCTTTAAACAATAGAGAGGAAGGGGTGGACAGACAAGCCCTATAGGCTGTCATTATGTGTCTGCTAAAAGGATACCGTGCCTTTAAGGAACTCTCCAGAGACCCCTGGTATCCCAGGATGCACAGCCAAAGCAAGTTACTTTCAGTTCTTTTTGAAGGAGTATAACAGGCCTGATACTGTCAGTTTACTCAACCGGGGAGGAGGGAGGGTCGCTTATGACTATAACAGAGATACCCCTACTACAGAACTGGAGTTACAGGTAAGAAACTACTCCTTCTGTAGTAGGGGATCTCTGTGTATAGTCATAATCTATGAATAGAATGGCAAGCCCATCCCAACCAATAAACAGCGGTGGAGTAAAAACACCAACAAATTACTGTGCAAACAAATTCCTCAGCAAAGCCTGTCCAACCTGCGCATCTGCCCTAGCATCAGAGTCCAGGCAGTAATGCTTTGTAAACGTATGGACCGACTTCCAGGTGGCAGCCTTACAAATATCAGCGATTGGAACATTCCTAAGCAAAGCTGTAGTCGCCGCTTTGCCCCTAGTCAAATGCGCTGTAGGCTTACCCCCTAATGTCTTATTAGCTTTCTGATAACAGAGCTGAATACAGGACACAATCCATCTGGAGATGGACTGTTTCGAGGTACCTAGACCAGTTCTCACCGAACCATAATTTACAAACAGTTGATCCGACCTGCGGATGTCTTTTGTCTTATCTAGATAGAATTTCAACACTCTACGCACATCTAGTGAATGCAGAGACCTCTCCGCCAGAGAGGAGGGATGCTGAAAAAATGTAGGCAAAATTATCATTTGATTTACATGGAAATCAGATATCACTTTAGGTAAAAACTTAGGATGAGTACGCATTACCACTTTAGAAGCATGGAACACAGTATACGGCTCTTGACAACACAGAGCCTGAATCTCACTTACTCTCCTGGCCGATGTAATGGCCACAAGGAAGGCAGCCTTCCAGGACAAATGCTGCAAAGAGGCCTTATGAATAGGCTCAAAAGTCTCCCTCATTAATCTGGACAACACCACGTTCAATTCCCATGGTGGAGAAGGTCGTCTAACAGGGGGAAACACCTTACGCAAACCCTCCAAAAAATCTTTAATCACAGGGATTTGAAAAAATGAGGTTTGGGAAGGGCCCTTTCTATACGCAGTCAAAGCTGCGAGATGAACTTTAATAGACTGAAAGTTAAGCCCAGATTGAGCTAACTGCAGCAGATAAGGCAGAATAACATCTTCTTTACAGGATGTAGGGTCAATGTCCTTTGCCGTGCACCATAAGCAGAATCTCTTCCACTTATAGGCGTAAGAAGTCCTCGTAGACGGTCTCTTCGCCTCTTTCAAGATCTCCATACAGTCCTGAGGTAGGTTCAAGTGTCCATACTGTACTAGCTCAGGAGCCATGCTGCCAAACTCAAGGATGAGAGATTGGGGTGAACCATCTGTCCTCCGAATTTCGTGAGAAGGTCCGGCCGACACGGCAGGCGCCGGTGTGGTAGAACAGACCGGTGAAGAAGGTTGGTGAACCACCATTACCTCGGCCACTCCGGAGCAATCAGGATCATCCTGGCTCTGGATTGCGACAGCTTGATCAGCACCGCCGGAATCAGGGGAATGGGTGGAAAGGCGTAGAGAAAGCTGTTCGACCAGCTGATCCATAGTGCATTCCCCAGCGTCCCTGGTTGGTAGTACCTGGACGCGAAGTCGCGGCATTTGCTGTTTTCTGCCGTAGCGAACAGATCGATATCCGGAGTGCCCCACTCTGCGAAGACGTCTCTTAGCACGTCGTCGTTTAGCACCCACCCGTGATTTTCTTGAACGAGCCTGCTGAGCGCATCGGCTTGGGCATTCTGCACTCCCGGCAGATGGGTTGCCGTGATAGTTAGGTTCCTGGCCACCAGCCAATTCCAGATCGTCTGTGCCTCCCGAGACAGCGTGCGTGAACGGGAGCCCCCCTGCTTGTTGAGGTAATACATGGTAGTAGTATTGTCCGTCTGAACTAGCAGGGAGTTCGTCTTGAAGGAGGGATGGAACGCCTTCAGGGCCAAGTGTACCGCTCTGAGTTCCAAAAAGTTGATGTTGTAAGTCATCTCCGTCTGTGACCATATCCCCTGAATCTGAAGAGGGCCCGAATGCGCTCCCCAGCCCTGGAGAGACGCATCGGTCACTATGGTCTGGACCGGAATATCCTTGTGAAAGGGAGTCCCCTTGCAGACATTCTCTGAGGAGCACCACCATTTCAGAGACTGTAGAGCGTGTTGGGACAGATGAATCTTGTCCTCCCAACGCCCCCGCCTCTGGTCCCATTGATCCTCCAGACATTCCTGCAGAGGCATCATATGCAGACGTGCATTGGGGGTGAGAAAGATGCATGAAGCCATCGACCCCAGTAAAGAGGACACCGTCCTCACTGTAGGAGAGTGGGCTGAGAGGAGGTGCAGGGCCTTCCAACGGATAGATAAGCGTCTCTCCTCCGAAGGACACACGCTTGCGTTCAAAGTATTGACTGAGACCCCAAGTACTGGAGACACTGCACAGGGATCGGCACTGACTTCGTCATGTTGATGTGCAGTCCCAGGCAATGAAGCAAGGCAGCTGTCCTGTTGAAATGACACTGGGCTTCCTGGTACGTGGAAGCTTTGATCAGCCAATCGTCCAGGTATGGATACACAAACACTTTGTTCTTCCGCAAGTGTGCTGCCACCACTGCCATGCACTTGGAGAACGTCCTTGGTGCAGACTTCAGACCAAACGGGAGTACTGTATACTGGTAATGGTTGTTGCCTACCAGAAACCTCAGGAACTTGCGATGCTTTTGTGCGATCGGCACATGAAAGTAAGCGTCCTGCAGATCTATGGCGCACAGCCAGTCTCCTCGATGCAACTGAGGGTAAATCTGATGCAGGGATAACATACGGAACTTTTCTCTGCGGATCCACTTGTTTGCTTGACGCAGATCTAGAATAGGCCTGAACTCGTTCTTGTCCTTTTTTCTGACGAGAAAGAACCTGGAGTAAAGACCTTTTCCTTTTTGCCTCAAAGGAACAGTCTCTATCGCCTTCTTCTTTAACAGAATGTCCGCCTCCCCCTGGAGCTCTCGCACCATGTAGGGAGAGCGCACTGGTGGAATCTGCGGAGGCGGGCTGGTGAAACGAAGACTGTACCCATTGCAAACAATATTCAGCACCCACTTGTCCTGAGTTATTGTTCTCCACTCTGCCAGGTAGTATTGAATACTTCCCCCCCCACCGGAGCGGGTAACAGATGAGGGGGAAGTGACCTTTCAGGGCTTCGACCCGGCCGGGCCTTTGTTCCCCGACGAGGATTGCTGCTGTCCTCTGCCCCTCTGGCGCTTTTGAAAGGGCTGCCTCGGGAACTGTTGTTGTTGCTGGTGTTGTTGTTGACCAGACGGACGCCCTTGGCCGCGTTGTTTAGAATAACGCCTGCCATAGGAACGGAATGATCTCTTCTGTTTCTTGGGTTTTTCCAACCCCACGGCCTTCAGGGTTTCTGCTTCGGCCTTCATGCGGGCCATTTTGTCATCCGCATGAGACCCGAACAACGTCGTGCCAGAGAAAGGTAAGTTAGCAATCGTTTGCTGCGCTTCAGGCTTTAGAGAGGTAAGTCTCAGCCAGGAATGTCTCCTCATGTGTACTCCATGGCAGTACCCATGGGCCGCCAGCAATGATACATCCCCCGCTGCACTGATGATCTGGTTGGAGACCATCATGCCCTCATTCAACACCTCCTGAAAGTCTTCCCGTTTATCCCTAGGCAGGGAGTCAGCAAACTGTTGCAGGGAGTCCCACAACGATCGGTCATAGCGACCCAGCAGAGCGGAGGCGCTTGCAGCCTTTATAGTCGTGGCCGACGTAGAGCACATCCTCCTCCCCAAGGAGTCCATCTTGCGACTCTCCTTATCCGGGGGAGCTGTTGAAGAGGGCGACGTGGAATGTTGTTTCCTAGCCGCAACCACAATTACAGAGTCCGGGGGAGGGTCCACCCTGAGGAACGCCGGGTCCGAACCAGGGGCCCTGTACTTCTTCTGCAACCTTGAGGGAGCAGACTTCACAACGGCTGGTGTCAAGAAGACCTCCATGGCTGGTTCCTCCAGACCTGGAACCAAAGGGAGGAGGGGGCGTGATAGATGCGCCTTGTGTAATGTCTCGAATATCACAGAGGTAGGGGGAACTGGTACTGTCACTGAGATTCCCAATTTTACCGCCCCTCTCATCAGTACATCTTGGAAAGTGGCAATATCATCCACTGGCGAGATTCTAGTAGGCGGTGTTTCCGATAACGTGGGGGAAAGCTGTCCAGTGCCAGAAGAGTCCGTATACCTCGTGCCTCTGGATCGAGATCTATACCTTCGTCGTCCATGCCTTGTGTGAGTGGACGATCTGTGTCTGCTCCGTGACCTCCGGCGAGATCTAGAGCGTGATCTCAGTCTGCGTGGGGTCTTAGGAGCCACTGGTAGCCGAGGAGAAGGCGGGAGCTGTGGCACCGGAGGCGGTGGTAGCGGAGGTGGCGTAGGTTGCTTAGGAGGCGCCACTGGGAGCCGGGGGTCAGGTGGAGGTGGAGGAGGAGGAGGAGGCGTAGGAGGCTTCTGAGGCCGCGGCTGAGGTTGCGGCCGCGGTAGAGGCAGTGGCAGGGGGTCCATTGGAGACTCTCTCCGTCCATCACCCCTTGCAGGAGAACCCGGACTAGCTCTGTCCGGACTTCCGTCCACCCTTCTCTTCTTTGCGGGTCTACCCCGTGAAGAGGCTGAAGCGAACGAGGGAGAGCGTCCTCCTCTCCTAGATCCACGACTGGATATCGTAATCACTGAAGTGTTACCAGGTGATCTCGTCCTCGACGTCGAACTGTGCGTCGACCTCATACGGCTTCTCCTCGCCGTTGAACGCAAACGGCGTCCCCTCGACGTCGAACGGCGACCCCTGTCTTTCCTAGACGTCGAGCGCCTTCGTCTCGACGGCGAGCCTCTCGACGTCGACGGTGAGCGATGTCGCCTCGACGGCGATCTCCTTCGCCTCGACGGCGATCTCCTTCGCCTCGACGGCGATCTCCTTCGTCTCGACGGCCTTCGCCGGTGTCTCTGCGTCGATGTCGTCGACGTCGATCTAGGAGTCGACGGTGAAGGAGACGAGCGGGCTCGCCTCGACGGCGAGCGGCGCTGTCTGCGGGGCGCAGTACGACGTCGATGGTGTGTCGACGTCGACTGTGAAGTCTTCGACGGCGACCTAGTCCTAGGTCTCGCCGACCCCTCTCTCGACGTCGAACGTCGAGGACGCCGAGATCCAGAGCCCTGGATCGACGGCGAACACACCGGTGCTGTACCTCTCGCCGTCGTCGTCCTCGACGTCGAACGGGATCTTCCGGCCGGTAGGCGTCGTTTCTGCTCCTTTTTCTGCCCGGAGGTCCCTCCAGTGGCTGAAGCATGGGCAGAGGATGGGGAAGGAGATCCTCCATGCCCAGAAGTCCCACCTGTTCTCTGCTTCTCCTGTCCCTGAAGGCGAATCTTCTCTCTGTCCCTCAGGGTCCTCTTGGAGAAGGTCTTGCAGATGTCACATGTAGCAGGGACATGTGAAGATGATAAGCAGAGAATACAGACATCATGTGGGTCCGTCTTGGCCATTTTCCTCCCACACTCAGGGCATTTATCAAATAAAGCCATGTTAAGTAAAATAGAGTGGGTCAAACTGCACCAAACTACAGGATGCAGCAGAGAAAGGCTCTAGACGTCGAATGAACAAACTTTTATCTTCAAAAAACCAATTTTAGTCCAAAACATCCACCCAAAAGGGTAGAGCTCAATGCTCCCGGGTCCTGTTAGCAGGAGCCGGAAAAAAGAACTGAAAGTAACTTGCTTTGGCTGTGCATCCTGGGATACCGGGGGTCTCTGGAGAGTTCCTTAAAGGCACGGTATCCTTTTAGCAGACACATAATGACAGCCTATAGGGCTTGTCTGTCCACCCCTTCCTCTTTATTGTTTAAAGGGATTTTGGTGAAGGGAGTGTGATACAATAAAGGAACATGTCAGATGTGAATAAAAATGACATTTAAACTTTATTTTGGCTTTTGTGTTCACTTCAGATGAAGTGCTGGCCAGTGCAGCCATATTGTTATTAGGCTGTATTATTTTGTCTGTTTCTTAACCTCTTCGACGCCGATGACGGAACGGTTCCGTCATGCACGTCGGTTGGGCTGTGCTTATGACGGAACCGTTCCGTCATGGCCCCGCCCGCGCTCAGAACTTTCAGCACCGCGCGGGAATCCGCGCAGCGCTGAAGAGGTTAAGTGTCTTTGCAGGTTTGCAAATGCAGGACAGCTTAAGAGATATTTTGATTGCTCCGGGATCCCCGCACATGGGCGGGACTATTCATAGATTTTGACTATACACAGAGATCCCCTACTACAGAAACCGCTATTTTCCTAAATCAGTGTGGTGTTATCACTGTTACTGGGAGTGTGGTTGCAAATATTTTTGCCTTGGAGATAAGCCGGGCTGCTCGTGCAAAGCTACCAGAGGGTGAGCAGTGGTTATCTAAGAGGGTGTCCCTCCTTTCCCTGACTAGAAGCAAGGGTCCCTATTTGGACTAAGGTACCTACCTCAGCCAACTAGAGACCCCCAGTTCTAACAGCTGTCATTAGGGACCGCTTTATAGTAGCTGAGGCTGAATGCTCTAGACTCCGACAGCTGGAGGTAGATAAATTAGAGCGAGAAATAGATGATTTGGAACAAGAGAGAATTCAGAACCCTTTCTGCGAGGTTACCCATAACCTGATCGCAGTTAGAGATCAGCTTTGCATTCACTACACTAATATGGCTGACCTCTCCGTTCTCCATCGTAAAAAGCGATCTTACATTACAGTTGACAAAGTGGGTACTCATCTTGCCAGGATACTGAGTAGTAAGATGGAGAGAATATATTAAGTAAACACTCAAAGACTTGGGGGATCTCCATTCTGGATGATGCAGTCAAGATTGAAGGATTCTGTCTTTTATCTCATGGACTCCCATTCCCCTACACGTCAAGCAGGTTTCTTGGAGGGGGCATGAATTCCCAAAGTCACATATTTGCAGAGTGGGGTGTTGAAAGTGCGATCCACATGGAGGAGGTTAAACAGGCCATTAAGTCTTTAAACATAATACAGCCCCAGGCTCTGGTGGACTCCTACCCCAATTCTTTGAAAACGATGTGTCCCAACTGGCCTCAAAACTCAATTTGTTATTCAATTACTGCTCCGCCACTTCCACTATGGGAGAGGCCGTCATTACAGAATGACCAAAAGTCAAGAAAGATCCCAGACAATGTGCAAAATATCACCCAATTGCTTTGCTCAACATGGATATCAAATAATATACTATACTTCTATCCTGACTGCATACCATGAGGGGCTCCCCTTCCTGGTACACGCCAATCAGAGCAGCTCTGTGCAGGGATGCCAGACACATAACAACGGGATGGCCATCTATCTGGTCGAGAAGGCTGCTCTAAAGAAGATAGCTGCAATCCTTTTATCTCTGGATGCAGAGAAGGTCTTTGTCAAGTAGATTGGTATTTTCTGCATTTCACGTTACAACAAAAATGGGGCAGAGTCCCACATTTTTGGGTATGATCTTGTCCAATTACACAAATTCAACTGCAAGAGAAACCTTGAATGAGCGTACCTTGACCTCCTTTTCAATACGCAAGGACAACAGGGAGAGAAGTTCATTATTCTCCCCCCCCTCCACCCCCCCCCCCCACCACCTTCTGTTTGCCCTCTTCATTGAGCTTACCTGATTCAACAGATGCCCGATGATTGGGGCGTGGAACTATAAGGTCTCCCTTTACACAGAAAATTAGCTTTTGACACCAAGTTCACCGGGCACATCCCTTCCTGCAGTAGTGGCCATACATCGGTCCTTCAAGCTTGTTTTTGGGTTATATAACTATGATAAGTCAGAGGCACTGAATTGGATTCTTGGGGATGAGGAGGTGGCAACATTTGATTCCCCTCTTTCCTTGCAGTCGGCTACTCATCCATCAAATATCTTGAGGTCAGGATTACAAGAACCCCAGGGAACTCTTTTTTTTTTCTTTTTTTTTTAACTACCCATCCCTATTGGCAGCTGTAGGAAACGATGTAGCCTCTGGAGGATATTTGATGTTGTCCTGGGTTGGCAGGATTAATGCAATAAAGATGAGTGTTTTACAGTGTCTCCTCTATGTGTTGCAAGCACTTCAGACTTGGCTGGGCAGTGCCGTGCCTATCTGAAACGAATCCAATACTGGTTGTTGAGCTTCATTTGGAAAGGGAAGGCCACTTGGAATCCTTAGAGATTGCTGAGCCAGCCAGGAGAGACAGGGGGCCTAGCAACACCTTGCATTCCTCTCTATTATGCAGATGTTCAACTGGGGATGGTGGTGGGATGGTTCCGGACGGATTCCGAGAAAGATTGGCGCGGGATGGACGCCATAGTCCAAAGACCCTTTGTGACCTGGTTTGAGTGGATAAACAACATACATACCCATCTTAGCACATCCGTGTATACCAAACTGAAAATATGGGACATGCATATGGCACTAAGGGGGTAAACATTATAACACAGCCTTTACCCTTGCCCAGGAGAGTCAGGCATTTCATATATATGGGTAGGAAATGGGGGGTTCAGGGTGCAGGATAAGTTCAGACATGTTTGAGAATGCTATTTCTAAGACCTGCAATGTAAAGCAACGTTTAACCTCTTGGAGATGGAGAGGCTACATTATGTACAGATCAGACATAGGGATAACACTCCCTTCTGTGCACTCAGTAGCTACTAGAGAGAATACCCAATTTGAAACTCTCCTAAATTGGTGGGCACTATTGGCACAGTTGATATTTATAAAATGCTATTAACAGATGATACTCCACTGATGTGGAAATTGAGTGGAGATCATATGCTAGAGAAATAAAGTATAATATAACAGTGGGAGAGGCAAGGAACGGATAATCATTCATTCTTCATTATCAACCCTGGGAAAGGAGATACACAATAAAGTGTGGGATTGGCACTATACACCCCACAGACTGCATCGCATTTACCACAATGCAACTCCCAGATGCTGGAGGGGTTGTGGTGCATAGGGAGAGGCATTGCACATTAGGTGGGACTGTATGAGCATCCACCATTTTTAGCAGTGGGCGTCACGATGGATATATTGGGCTATTGGATCCAGCGGTTACCGGAAGTGTTGCTTTTAGGGCTAAAACCTACGGATTTGAAGGTGATGACAAAACAAAAGTTCCATATGGTGCCTAAGTGTCTAGGAGCCACCAAACTGATTAAACCCCTTAATTGGAAAATGTCAGACTGCCCCCCACTCATTCATTGTCACCATTAACTCTGGTCTAAGAAGCAGTTGGTGAGCAATATGAATGGTGCCCACTTCCTTTATGAAACCAAACGAAAGCCTGTATTTACCAAGTTGAGGGAAGGTCCGCCAAACTCTGTGCTGTGCCTGCAATGGAGGGCCCTTATTTAACTGATGTGATTGTGAACCTCTATTTTCATCGTTCCTTTGAATATTGTATTGAAACGTGTTGTATGCTTTCAGGGCACTCACACGGATGGATGCAGGGAGGTGGGGGGGTCACCCTTCGGAATTTTAGGTTTGCAGAGGGGAAGAGGGTGGGATAAGTGGGGGTGAAAGAACAAGCATTTGTCTTTAGCAAAAGTATAAAGGGACACCCATGTTGGCACTCTGCATATTTCAGTCAGGGGAATTGTTTTAGTCAATGTGGAGATGAAGACTTGGCCCGGTGAACTAAGCCCCAAATAACTACGGTTCCACTTTTCGGAGTACCCCATCGGAGTGGAATGATGGCAGGACGGCAAAATGACATCTACCATCTCTGCGGGTAGCTCGAAGGAATTCAGATGTTCCCTCACAATCTTAAGGTATGACGGTGAAGACTCTGGATGTCAAGTGCAGAACCTGCCCTTCTGAGGGGGAGAAAATAACCACCCTGAGTGGAAGACTGATAGGGGGACCCACGGAAAGGTGGAGAAGGTCTGTGTACCACATCTTCGTTGGCCAATATGGGGCAAAGAGAATGACTTGGGTCACATGTCTGCAAATCTTCCTCAGAACCTGAAGTATTAAGGGCATAGGAGGCACTGCATAGTGAAAAGGAAAATTCCACTTCAATGGAAATGCATCACCCAACTCTCCTTGCAATGGATATCGGAGGGCACAGAAGTGTGGGCAATGCGTGTTGTTAAGGGTGAAAACAGCGCTACCTGAGTGGGAACTTATTGAGCAAAGAGGACCTGGACCACCTCCATCTGGAAGCATTACTCTCGATCGATAAAGTGGCGTTGACTCAGATTCTAGTGTTCAGATGGCCCGTCTGATGGTTTGCAATCAGCCAAACTCTGTGTTGATGATCCCAAGATGAAACTCTCAGCACTTCTTGATAGAAAAGCTAAGGCATCACTCATCCCTGCTTGCTGACTTACTACATTGCAATTGTGTTGTCTGTCAAAATCTGGAAGAATTGACCACAGAGGTAAGAAAGGAATACCTTGAACCCCAAAACAAACAGCCTATATTTCAAGCAAACTGTAGCAGAAGCTTCTCTTCTGAAGACCAGAGGCCACTGATCTCTAATTCCTCCAGATGAGTACCCCAACCTGGGGAGGAGGTATCAGTTACCAACGTGGCAACTGTTGCGAGGGGGTTGGAAGGATATCCCTGTGATAAGGTTTTCCTCCATCCCCCACCAGGTCAGCTCCACTGCACTGTCCCAGGAGGTCACAATGGTGTCCAACAAATCATTCTCATACTGAAACCGCTGCCTTCTGAAGCACTACTGGAGGGCTGTCATGTGTCATCATGCATGTGTCACCAGAAAGATGCAAGAAGCCAGCGGATCTGGTGTGGTAGGCATAGAACCATCAGTACTGGAACTCGGACACCCTCCTGAAATATCCGAATCATGTCACAAATATCCCAGGGGGAAAGGTTCAAACCAATGTTGTATCCAGTACTGCTCCTATGAGCAGGATGTGCTGAGAGGGCTCTAGGGGAGGTCTTGGCACATTGATGGAAAATTTCAGGTTGTAAAGCAGAGATGCTGTCAACTGCAGGTGGGGGGGGGACACCAACTCTGATGACTCTGCTTTCAGCAGCCAGTCATCAGATACGAAAATATTGTTATTCCTGGCCTTTTGAGATGAGCCGAGACCAACACCATCATATTTGATGATGGCTATGTCTAACCAAACAGGAGGACTGCAAGCTAATATTGTGTGGAGCCCACTATAAACCACAGGTTCCTCCAGTGCAACTGTAGAATAGGTACATGAAATATGCACCCTGCAAGTCCAAAGATGTCATCTAGTCTCATGTTTCCCATGCTTAAAGCACCTGAGCTAGGGGCAGCATCTTGAATTTCTCCATGCGAAGAAAGAGGTTCAAGATCCTGAAGGCCAGGATCAGACACAGACCACCGCCCTCATTGGGAACCTGTCTCCCATTTCTCTTTGTCAGTATCTGGTTATGGTGCCTTTGTGTCTTGTTATTGAGCCTTTTTGTCTGTTTTTCTGCCTTCCTGTTTTTTTTGGACTGTTAGTGTCCTCCGTGCGTTTCCTTCCCGCCGCTGCTGCCCCCGTGGGCCCTGCCTGTTCCAGCTCCCGCCTCCCAGCTGCGCTTCCCTTCCCCTTCCCTATTTAATGGTGGCCGCGCACAGCGGCATGCCAAAGGCAAGCCCGTCTGCGCCTGTCAGTGAACCGACCACGACCTGCGCCAGAGACCCTGGTTCTCCAACCACCCACCGCTACGACGCTGCTGCCCTCCTCGCACTCAACCCCGGAAGGAACAGCAACTGCCAGCTGTCTACACCGGCCACCACCCACAGCCAGTTCTCCTGCTGACACTGCCGACAAACCTTCACCACTCTCTGCACCGCCACGGCAGACGCCCCCACTCCAGATGCCAGCAGCCCCAAAGCCCTTAGATGCATCCTCCACAGCGTGCGCTCCATGCACAGACACGCAGTAGAGATCTGAGACCTCCTCGACACCTTCTCGCCAGACGTCACCTTCTTCACGGAAACATGGACCAACCCCACCTCCGCTCCCGACATCACCACCGCCATCCCCGACGGATACAAGCTCCAGAGGAAGGACAACCGCAACCGCCCAGGGGGGCGACTCGCCATCGCACACAAGAGCGCCCTTCGACTCACCACTTACAGCTCGAGCGATTCCCCATCCACCACCGAACACCTCCACTTCCAGATCCAGACCAGCCCCAGAACGACTTTACGAGGCACCCTCGCCTACAAACCTCAAACCACGTTTACCACTACCATTGACAACCTCATCGCGCCCCACCGCATGGCCTCCATGGACCACATACTCATCGGAGACCTCAACTTCCACCTTGCCAACCTCTACGACCCCTACTCCGCCACCCTCCTGGACAACCTCACCAACCTCGGACTGCAACAACTCGTCACCACCCCTACCCACAAGGCAGGACACCACCTCGACCCCAATCTTCTTAGAAGGCAACAACGTCCACTAGAGCCACACCACGCAACCCATCTGGAGGGACCACCACTGCGTTCACTTCCACATCTAAAAGCCCACCGCACCCAAACCGGCACCCCGCCCACCAAGAAGGAACTGGAACAAGATCACCAATGAACACCTCAACTCCACCTTCAATCACGAAGCCACCCCCACCAAGACCTACGTCAACTCCGCAGCCAAAGAACTTCACAGATGGATCACCAACTGCGCAGACGAGCTTGCCCCCCCCCCCTCCTCCTCAACCTCAACAGACAGTGATCTAGGAAGGCCTCCTAGTTCACCACCAACGTCCAAGAAGCCAGACGCACCTGCAGATGCCTCAAGAAGAACTGGAGAAACAGCAAAACTGCGGAAGACCACTCCACTTACAAGAAAGCCATTACAGAATACCACCAACTCATCAGACCTACAAATAGGACCTTCATCTGTAACAATATCCACACCAACACCAGCAACGCAAAGGAACTCTTCAACATCATCCAGGATTTCACCAAGCCGCCCAGCGAAGCCATGGACGCCACAGCCTCCCAAAACCTCTGCAACAAACTCGGCTCCTTCTTCCACCTGAAAATAAGATCTCTCTATGACAACTCTGACAGACAGACACTAGACACTAAACCTACTCCGCCCCCCAGCAACGAAAGTCAGACTACCATCTCCTCCTGGACCCCAGTCACCACAGAAGACAACGCATCAACCAAAATTCACTCAGGATCCCCCAGAGACACCGCCCTCCGCACATCTTCCACAGAGTTGCTGCCGCCATCGCACCAGATCTACGAAGCACCATCAACGCCTCGCTCGAAACCTGCACTTTCCCCGATGACAGGAAGCGCGGAGAAGTCAAGCCCCTCCTTAAGAAGCCCTTAGCAGACCCACCGACCAAGAACTACTGACCCATCTCTCTCCTCCCCTTCAGGGCCAAACTAACCAAAAAGATCGTCAACTTCTAACTAACGAAATTCATAGAAGAGAACCCCATCCTCGACCCCTCCCAATCCGGATTCTGCAGCAACCACAACGCAGAGACCGCCCTACTCGCCGCCACAGACGACATCTATATGCTCCTCGACCAAGGACACACCTCCCTGATCCTACTCGACCTCTCTGCAGCCTTCAACACCGTCTCCCTCACCACAAGACTCCACGACGCCGGCATACAGGGGACCGCCCTAGACTGACACCGCTCCTTCCTCACCAGCAGAACCCAAAGAATCAGACTTCCTCCCTTGCTCTCCAAACCCACAGTGATCAGCTGCGGAATACCCCAAGGATCCTCTCTCAGCTCCAAGCTTTTCAACATCTACATGGCCCCCCTCACCCTCATCGTCGGACAGCATGGACTCAGCATAGTATCCTACTCCGACGACACCCAGCTCATCCTCTCCCTCACCAAGGACCCCCTCTCCACCAGACTCAGCTGCCAGGAAGGAATGAAGGACGTCGCAACCTGGATGAACAGCAGCTGCCTGAACCTCAACTCTAAGACAGGAGTCCTCGGACCCTCCCCCTCTGCATGGGACAGCAACTGGTGGACCACCGCCCTCGGCAGCCCTCCCACTCCCACGGACCACGCCCGGAACCTCGGCATCATACTCAACTCCTCTCTATCCATGACCCAACAGATCAACGCCATCGCCTCCACCTGCTTCAACACCCTCCACGTTCTTCGCAAGACCTTCAAATGGATATAAAAGCCATAGTCGCAAAACCCCTAGTACTAAGTTAATTAAATTATTAATAAGTCTCCCAATGTTTTATCACTCAAATAGAAACTTTTAAATGTATTTTGGAAATTCAATAATTTTTCTCAAAATATCAGCGTTCAGGTTCTTAAAATACACACATTCTGTACTTGACTACACACTTTTCAATTTAAACATATATTCATTCACCCAAGCTAACGCTTCTAATTTAGTACTGTGGTCTGCACAGAAACAAGCCACTTAAACGCAGGTGGAGAGCTACCAGTAGCTCATGAGCTACTCGTTGGAGAAGCCTGTCCTAATCTCAATGGCCAACATAGATACTGTAAAGCCTGAAACATCTTTAAAGGGAACATAATTCATCTACCAAATAAGAAATATCATACCTGCTCCATCAGCCTATATGCACAACCTTGATATGCCGGGACACTCTAGTGAAGAAGTCTTGTTTGCTGTTTACCTCCTGCAAGCATCTTTGATGAAGGTCAAGGTGCTAAATCTTTATTTTCTTACCATTTAACCAAATGGTTAAAAACTTTGCAACTCAAAGAAACTCTTACTCTTAAAATATAATCCATTCACAGATAAACGATGAACAGGACAATATCTCTCCAAGCAAAAGTTCTCTCTACATCCCCCATGTATTTTAAAAATGTTAGGTTATTAGTTGATACGTTTGCCTTAAATTGGTCAAGACTAATAAGTTATTTACCTGTAATCCTAGTTGTCTTTCAGTAACAACCACTGAATAGTCCCGCCAATGCGCAGGGACCCCGGTGCACATAACATATACAATATATATGTATGCTTGATCCTGACGTATGTACTATGCAAAAAAAAATAATTATATATATATTTATTTATTTATTTATTTATATTATCTACTGGCGGTCGCCAGTAGATAGTTATAGTTAGGACCGTGTTTTCATAGGAAATCTGAAAATTCAATTTTGAATAACTTTGGCGCCGGTTGACGAATCCTCGCAAAATTTTCAAAACTAATGGGGCGCTCCGCTCAGCTCCTACCCTGAAAGTCTCGGGGGCTGAGAAAAAAGGGGGGTCCCAAAACGCGTTTTTCCCATGCATTTTCCCATAGGACCTTTAGTCGAAGGTACAGCCCGAATGGCTGAACAGAATTACTTGAAATTTGGC
This sequence comes from Triturus cristatus, assembly GCF_964204655.1. Taxonomy (NCBI): domain Eukaryota; kingdom Metazoa; phylum Chordata; class Amphibia; order Caudata; family Salamandridae; genus Triturus; species Triturus cristatus. The sequence goes on from NC_140586.1 coordinate 544,480,927, forward strand.
AAAGAGGTAGTCCTCAGTTCAGGCATGTGCCTTTTGCATATATGGTGTCAATCTGTTCAGTAGTTCCTGTGAAAATTGCAGTTAAAAGCACATAAATATCTATAGCCGCGCACCGAGCGCGCACGGTGCCGTGCGTGAGCATAATTCTGATTGGTGGATTCATGTCAGTCAACATTCGAATCGGTCGAAATCAGGAAGTGTCGACCGCCATTTTGTGTGTGACAGTGAAAAAGAAAGGTGGATAACGTGAAAAGGGGGCAGGGTACAGAGTTGTCATGAGTGATGTCATGAGTGAGGTCACTGACCATGTCATGAGTGATGTAATATGTGACATCATCAGCAGTGGATTGCGGGCGCGCGAGTTATAGTTAGCTGAACTAACTATAACTGGAGAATTTCATTGTTTTTTTACGAGTGAAATGTCCAGCTAACTATAACATGTGTGAAACCTATGGTTTTTTCAGTGAATATATATTATACACACACACACTTACAAATTACATAGAAATTCTCATTTAAAATGAACCATACACTTTCAACATTTCTGCAAAACAAAAAATGCAAACGTTACAATGTAAAAACACAACCTTTATTTAAAAGGAAAAACGCAAGGGAATGAAAATCATTGTTAGCCAATAGGCTGCATTGAAAACCATAGCAGAGAAAGACTGGCACCGAGCCTTTAAGACCTCCTGAACTCCATCATTGCTATATGCTATTATGCTCTAAATACATTAAAATCCTAGTCGTAGTCGGTCCACACCTTCTCTGTGAAATCATTCTTTCACCTTTAAATCCCATAGACATATAATGCAACACATATAGAGACCGGCTTAGAACCGGTCTTGCTTAACAGAGCGTGTTGCCTTTTAGGTCTTTTATTAAAGATCTGCATTATGTTCTCAAAAGGTAGGATAACGATCTCAAAGTAGGCCTACTGATTTCTAACAAAAAAAGTCCTGCCTTCTTTAAACTGCATGCACCTTACTATTTAAAAATACTCACTGCCTGCCCTACTTTAATGTGCGTTAAATCTGAACATTTGCTCCTGCATTAACGCACGATATGAAAAGCCTTAATGGTGATTGCAGAATGATAAGCATACTTACATTTGTTTTCTGTGACTAAATCATTGATAGAAAACTTCAATTTCAACCCTGAAAAATAAGAAAGAAAGAAAGAAAATCTTGAATATCTGACATTTTGCTTTGTAAATTTAAAAAAACCCACGTAATGAATATGTTTGTGGTTAAAATTCACAATCTTGGGACGTGGATTCTGGTGTCAACTTTTTCTACTAAAAGCAAAGCAGCCTAAACAAAATACAACATCAAACTAAAACACACACAGCTTTACATCAAACTACAAATCAAAGTTGAACCCAATAACAGACTTCACAGTCTAACCACCAAAACCGGACCATTACATCCCATTTCTTTACTACCCACCACCATAAGGCGAGGGTGTGGTAACTGGGCTGTATCTAAGAGGGTGACTGCAGTGACAATGGAATGTCACTGCTGTCAGGCTATTGTGTCATAGGCGGGCCTGGACTGTTCAGTTTTGAAATGTTAGAGCAGTTACTGATTTAAGTTGTTGGGAGATAAATGGAATCTTCCTTATCTCTTAATAAACTTCAACTCGGCCTCAAGACCACTGTTCCCGTTAAGGTGCGCGCGTGCGCGCACACACCTCTGTTAACGTGAGCGCGCACTGTCGTATGTGCAGTGCGCACACACCCACGACATCCCACGAGTGAATCGCGCCGCTGCTTTAAAAAAGCGAGCGGCGCGAAAACCACTCACATCCTGGATGCGGTGTCGGGAGTGAAGGTAAGGCGGGGGTTGGGGGATTGCGGCTGTCGGCACCTGCGGGGCAGATTGTGGGCTTTTAAGTATTCATGTTAATCACAGCCCCTTCACGAGCTGTGATTAACATAAAAACTTAAACAAAAGCCCACACTCTTCCCCACCAGGCCCGGTTCTAGCCAAACAGGAGCCTTGGCCTTCGCAGTGAGGGCTTGAAGGCATGCGCGCAACGCCATGGGGCTCAAAGTGCTGCAACCCCCCCTCGTGTGTGTCAGCCCGGAACGAGACAGCTTCCCGGGCGCACACAGACAGCTTTAGAAATTATCGCAGCCGCACCCGAGTACTTAACAGGTCTTTAAAAGACCATTTACATGTTAACCTGGCTTTATTTATGGTTTCACCCCTTCATCTCCACATGGCGAAAGGCGACAAATCCTTTCTTTGACAATGGTAACCAATGCCTACTGTTCTGCTGCGTGGATTTTTCTTTTTCTATGCAGCGCAGGAGAGAAGAAGTTTATTTATACCTATTTACCTTTCCTGACCCTTGCAGCGGCTTATCACATCAGGCTGTGACGCAAAGTTTGACTAATGGAGTAGGTACGAGAATGTGTCACTACATTTTTTTCTTTTTAAAATCTGCACAGTGTGTGCTTCATTTAACCCCTTCAGCGCGGCGCGGATTTCCGCGCCGCGCTGAAGATTCCATGCGCGGGCGGGGCCATGACGGAGCGGTTCCGTCATGCGCACAGCGCAACCGACGCACGTGACGGAACCGCTCCGTCACAAGCGTCGAACGGGTTAAACAGTTTTTATCATTATCATGGCCGATGCAGGACAACAATAAGACAGTACACAATGCCCAGATAACACTGGTGATCCTGCTGGAGAGCAATCATTTGTCTGTCAGATGAACTGTATTTTATGTGGATAGCTCAGTGGGTTACTGCCTTTGTCACAGAGACCCTTGTGTTACTTGCAGTTCAGAAGTTACAATCCTAACATAGGACAGTGACCAATGAACTGTCAAAGAGCTGCAGACAAACATGAATGGTATAGTTAGAACTTGGCTTTTTTGTTTTGTGATATAGTTAGAACTTCCGCAGGCTTTCATTATTCTAATGTTGCTAAAATGAGTATGTTCGGGCAGATATACATTTTTATCAGTAAAGCTGACCCCCATGGAATACTCTATAAATCCTAAGGTTGTGTTTCACCAGACCAAAATATACTGCCCACCAGTATGGAGGACATGTGATTCCTACACCTTGTAATCCTCATTGGCTTATGTGACATTCCCTGTAGACTGATTTACATACTTGTATGATTCATTGTCTCTGTATAATGTGTGCGTGGTGTAAAGTACTGACACACACTACACGGATAGGAGTAGCGCTATACAACAAATGAAAGGCATATGAGAGAGGGGCTAAGTAAAGATGAGGGGCACTGTTGGAGGGTGGCAGTGAGGGAATCCGAGGAGGAGGTCAATAGAGGGGGCCATTGAGGAATGAGGGGCACTGTTGGTGGGTGGTAGTAAAGGTATTTACGGAGAAAGAGGTTATTGGTGTGGCACCAAAAAATACTTTCGTATCAGCGCTGAAGCCGGCCCGGTCATGGCCTTTGTTTATTTAATTAGCAGTCGGGTCATAAGGGCTACTGTGGAACATACTTTAAAGTGCGTGCTAATTATATGTACTGCTATATTCAATGTTTTAAGTTTGTAGGCGATTTTACTAATGTCTTTACCGGGAAAAATGAAAGTGGAGTCCTATGGTGCCTGATATGGGGCCCAAGGTCAGCTCTCTTGAGATAAGGTGCACTGGAGAGGAAAAGTGGATAATCAAGCCTGTAAGGGAGTGCGTTGCAGAGTCCGGGGTCAGGCGGAGGTAGTAATGAAGAGGGATTCTCCCTGAAGGCTCGCACAAAGGGAGCCTGAGAAGTGTCACTTGCCTGATACTCCCACCTCAGAAACCTCCTCTTCCCAATAAAGGAACATTACATGGAAAAAGCACTTTTTGAGAGTGATAATATTTAGAAAGAGATTTGGAAAAAAGTGTGTTTTACTGGGCCTTGTAAGACTAAGGAGGGGCCGGAAGCAGGCCTGCCTAGACATATATGCGACAAATCAAGCCCGCAGTGGCCCACCCAAATGCACCCTTGGCCCACCCAAATAAAAATTCATGGAGCCGGCCTGTTCCCCACATGGCGCTTTACAAACAAAAGAGTAGAGCAGGTTTAAAAACCCAGCGTGTACTTTCAGAAAGTACACGCTGTGTTTTTAAAGTTGCTCTTCTCTTTGCAATCTGCAGCCTCTCTCCCTTGTCGTACCTACAGCATAGCAGGAGGTATGGGGTCGAAAATGCAGAGCTTGAATTCTAGCTATTCACTTTGTGGTTTGAGACGTACAGAGGTTGGCTGTTATTTAGGCATCTATTTTAGTATTTGAGGAACTCCCTTTCAATCGGCTGCCCTACTGTGCCTTGTTTTGTGTTTTGTTTAAACTTATCTTCAAGTAAAACATGATTGAAGGTTATTCCTCTTGATGCTGATTTTTAAATTTCAGGCTGAATTTTTCTATTTACTGTTAAAAAACACCCTTACGTTCTTACAATCAAAAGCTATATTACTCTTCCGCTCAGGTGGTCTGTTGCAGGTTTTCTGTCATTGCAATGAATGGAAATGCAGCTCTTTGATAGTTAATAGCTTACTGTTCTATATTAGGATTCAAACTTCTAAACTGCAAGTAACAAAAGGGGCAACATTTCCCCACCCAATGAACAGTGCTCCAGTTAAGAATCTTTTGTAAAATCTTATGATTGTACCACCGTTGGGGGAATATTATCAAGAATGGCGTTAAAATTATCGCCGCTTTAGCAGCAGGAAACTGCCGCTAAATCAGTGATAATGGGCTTGATATTATGCCCTTGAGCATTCCAATAGAAGCCCAGGTTCACACCAGAACATGGGCTTCTATTGGAATTCTCAAGGGCATATTATCAAGCCCATTATCGCCGCTTTAGCGGCAGTTTCCTGCCGCTAAAGCGGCGATAATTTTAACACCGTTCTTGATAATATGCCCCTTGGAGTCTTGTGCTTTTCTAAACCTGAAGTGTACTTGCCTGTGTAACCAATTAATGTCATGGAGTGTTTATCCAATTTGCACACCGACCTTAAGACCCTTAATGTGGCGCTGTATGTGTAAAAATGCATCATCTTTTCACTTTTTAAAGTAAACGTTTGGAGTGACATTTGGCGCTGCACACACGCGCAGTCTGGTTCCTGGCGCACATAGCCAAGGTTGCAGCGCACAGAGACCCTCCACTGCCGCACACAGAGGAAAAAAATTAGAGGGAACATTGCTCAAGACTATCTTTTACTGGATCACCTATTGAGAATCTTATAAAGGCATAGTCGGTAGCTCGAGGAACCAGCTCAAGTGAAGTAAGAAACCCAACAAAACACAACAGAACTTCTATTTTTCCGGAGGACATTTTTCCCTGTACGATCACTGGAAGGTCGTGTGTTTTTGTATTTAACTTTTATCGCACTCATATTGGTGTTGCATTGAATCTTTTACTGTTCTATTAGCACGGCCGCTTGATTTCCCTTTTCTTCCCGGTGTGTGAGACGAGTGAGTCTCTGTGCCTAATCCTGTAATCCTGAGAAACACACTGTACTTTAAGTGCCCCATTACTTTATAACCACGACGTATGGGCAGAGAGAGAGATTGCTAACGCATACCCCAGCGCGCTTACCCCACGCCTCACCACTTCAAATTCCACTGTTGCAGGCGCACTCCTCCTCCAACTGCGTGTGTAGAGAATTCTGTAGTGGGCACACGGAGGGTGGAGCACAGCGGCAGGATCTCTGCATGGTTTCCATGATCCCAGAGGGGTCACGGCTATCATGTTCGATAGTTGCCAGAAGCTATTCGCTCCTTGGTAAGAGGGGCTAGTAGTGGCATTGTGAGCTAGCTGGACTAACATATCCTTTAGGAGTGCCTGGAATCAGTCTGGACACAAATCCCTTAGCTTATGTTTTCTAAACGCGCAGATGCTTTATAGATTTGTAGGAACAACACAACACAATCTTTAGGCAGCAAAAGGAAAAGTAAACCTGATTTGGAAAGCTTTCTCGCTGACTGAGCTAAAAGGGGCTCTGCCGAAATAAATCTAACAGTCTACTCAACTTACAATAGGGAGGGCGAACAAGAGTTTGGTAGATGGGGTCCTCTATCACATTTGTAACACACTAACCTGTTCGCAAAACTTTAAGATGGAAGGTGACCACCCAGTTATTGACATAGTAAAGGAGGCAACTGGACGGTTTGTTTGGATGTCATGAATGAATGCCTGGCAGTCCTAAGCTATCGCCATAATAACAGGATTTTTTCAATTCAGCTCAAAACCAGACTACCATATTCACCCCTGTACCATTAAGCCTCTCCTGGGCACCCTGGTGCTTCAAAGAACTATTGGAGCTAGTAACAGAGTTCCTCTAAGCCAAAGTTAGCCTTGGGAATTTATTAGCAATATATGATCCTAATATATCAACACACATACCTTCTCCAAAAGCAGAGCCAGTAGACAATCTTTTTGTTTCATTAATACATATGGCAAAGCTAGATTTGATTCAGAAGAGACGTACTGAGTTCCTGGGAATCGGAACAGACTCTAGGATGGCTAGTGTTCAACTGCCAAAGATAAGGGCTATCTTAAAGGAACTAAAGAGGGGTGTTTCAGGAGCATTTTTCATTCAGATTGCTAGCATTACTGCTTTTGTTCCTGTGACCCCTGCATAAAAAGAGAACTGCAATGTTTAGTGTCTTCATCTTTGAAAGGGTTTGTCATACTCTGAACCTGTAGCTCTACCAAAGTGAGCCAGACAGAAAAGGCATCAGTGTCTCGACCACATGGAATCTTAGCACAGTACCAGGGGTGTGAAATAAAATAAAATATCTACTTGTCCATGGGACAGGTTGGTTAATAAATCTACTTGTCCTGCAACAAAATCCACTTGTTCCTTTGGTGCCATGTTGTGCAGCGACAAATTACGGCAATAATCTCATTATATAGAAGCTCCGATAACAGCCTCTCTGATTATACCAGAGTCCATACCGTAGTAGGGTTTGAAAACTGTCAATTCAATTATTTTGCCACCTTTCTGCAGATCTACGTACTGGTGTTGGAGGTAGTGGTAAGCAATAGTTTCCCATGTTTGGAATGCCCTTTTGAATATGTGCAGATCGACTAACTTGCATGTTTTATGGGCTTTCATCAGCTCATCTCTAATATTTTCCCATACAGAGAAATGTTGGAAATGTACTCATGACCAGGGCAAAAGTATACTTCAAGGGTTGGGGCAAAAAGTGGTTGGTGGAAAGTAAACTTGTTACCGCTGAACAGATTTTCGCATGATCATATCTACACATGCATATTTGCTCGTGCTAAAAGGCAGTTCACAAATATTTTCTAGGAGAATGATTTCCTGGCCTACTCCTGTAAATTCTTGTAAATTAATGAAGTTGTAAATCTGCACTAATACAAGGACATATTCCATAGCTGCAGGTTTTTTTCATTTTTTTTATAAGAATTGGGGGCCTATTTAGGTCTTGTGTTAAGCAAGACCTTTTGTTTTAATCAAAATTCACTCTAAGTACCAGTTGGCTGCACTGTGAGTGACAGCATTCTGCTCTATCACAAGGAGCATATTGACATGCAACATTGTTTTGTTCAGTGCTAGGAACTACTGTGGCAATGTGTGGTTTTTGAGACCTAAAATATTTTTTTTGCTTTTGCCAATGTTTGTTGTAATGTTGTGGGCCCAGCAGCTTCCATAGCAATAACGTTTGGAAAATAAAATGTCAAAACACACGCAACCAAAGGGCTGACCGAAATGTTTACCAACGTCACATCTATTGGCATTGCCAATGCTTGTTTGGTTTCATGTTTCCTATAATTTTGCTGAAATTGGTTACACTGATTTCCCATTATGAATATTTTGGGGAAATACTAGAATGCATCAATACATTTTACTAAATGATACTTCAAAGAAATAGTACCTAAAATTTCACAGTAGTTTAGCAAAATGTTTTGTTCTTAATTGCATTTTTATTTATAAACATTTTATTTTGAAAGCACAGAATCATCAATCTTGCCTTCAAGTGTTTGCAAATATTTGCAACTAATCAGAGAGCATCCTGGAAGTGCTAAACGTAGCCTGATATTGTTTAACTTTGCAAACGTGTGAACACATTTTTATGCTGGAAACCCGGTCAGTAATACAGTCTGAACTTACACCATTTCCTTACAGCGCTGAGCCTAATAATAAAGGTTTTGTATTAATGAACCATAGATGCAAGGTTCTGAATAGCATTAACATATGGACACAAATATTACCTTAACTGCAGACAATGCCTTTCCCTGATCAATAATGTGGTACAGTAATCTGGCAGCCAAAGGGTTTGTGCTGCATGGGTTTGGGCCTACTTTTCCCAAGGACGAAATAAGCATGAATACTTGTTGTCCTTGACCCCAATTTGTCCTGGCTGTCGGGCTATAAGAATTCTACACTCCTGACAGTACAGCTATTTTCAATTCATCTTGCCCATTTGCTGATGATCTGATGCTAGCAGATGAGGATAGAAAGTCTGATACAGTAATGAATTATAGAAGGCAGACATAGAAATAGGACCACAGTTTAACAACTCCTAGCAGCCGCCTCTGAATTCAAAAGTCTGAAACACAACTAGGCACAGTTATGTGTTCTACGCTAGATGGACATCTACGTAGTCCAGTATATCAATCACTTGGGAAGGTTTTTTAACGTCTGGACCACAACCTATCTGTGGTGGCTGAATATTTTCTGGGCAAGACCAATGTGGTGGAAGACAGGAACTCACGCTATCTCAGACACCCATGATTGGAAACTGGGCCCAAATCAATGGCGTTCTTGCAAGTTTGACCATTTTGCATCCCACTCAACAACCAATTTCCCATATCCTAGCACAGCTCAACATGAAGCTTTCACTGGGTTACACTCTCCAAGCAAAAGGTACAATCTTCAACATTATTTCTTGTTTTGAGCAATTGTCACATGTCCTCAAACCCCATGTGCGCTACATATCATAACGTGAATTTGTAAAGCTCATGTTTACCCAGAAGGGTATCTTGGCGCTGAATAATAGATGTAAAAATCCAGTACTTGTATAGCGTACGAATCACCCCAGAAGGGGTATCTCGGCGCTGGGGGCCATTGGGAAGATTAAGCGAGCTATTGCCCAGAGTCGCATGGTGCTGAGCAGACCCCTGCCGCCAGAGCCAGGGATCGAACCGTGATCCCAGCGTCCAGCGTCAGTCGCCCTGGTCACGGCGCCACACCTCTCCCCTGATGTTTACAAGGTAAGAGCTGTGTATCACAGATTATAAATTTTGTAGTGAGCCACCATTATCATATTCAAACAGCAGCAGGCCTGAATCCATTGGTAGTGCGGATTTAGCTCGATAGAGATTTTAATATTCACAGTAGTAGCTATTGTATTCTTTGTACCTTAGCCATACTAATGTGATATCCTCAAGAACAGGCAATATTGAAGATAGCATAGTAGCACTTTAAGAGCTTATATATTTGATTGAAGCTGATTTTCAGCACTTGGCATGGAGCTGCCCAACAGTTATGCGATACTGGGATCAAATATTTGACATCATACAAAAAAACGTGTTCAAATACCATGCACCCCATTATTAGTTCGATTGGGTTAGAATGTATGGAATGTAGTATATGTGTGTAAGAGGCATTGGTAATGACAAAGAGGAGAGTGGCATTGTACTGGATGAGTGGGACAATCAGGGTACATAAGAGACTGGTTCAACAACATTATAGACCATACTAAGATAGTGTTTAAACATAATGCAACACAGTCAGCCGCTAGACAACAAGACTTCTGGGATCCACTACCTCATTGAGAAAGACGATAATTCACGCAGGAAACAAAAAAAATCTACCAACTCCCTTATGCACTATAGGAAAACGAAATGGGTCACAGACTGATGCTGTGCTGATATGATAGGATAGTTGCACTACTTGCCTCAATTAATCCCAAATTTGAGTGATCCCTCTCACCCAGCTAAAAGATGTCGGTTGGATTAGTAAACTGAATTTAACGTGTAAAATAATCAACAGAAAAAGTAATAAATATACCTGTGAAAGATGTACAAGCAACTTTAATGGTGTATGAATACACTCTGGATAAACCTAAATTAGCTGATGTACTAATGTTTAAACGGCTTTTCTATTTTTTTAAGATACTGAAGCTCAGATTAAAAAAACTGGAGGAGAGTGTTAAAACAGAAACCAATCTGGGATAGGTATACTCGAGTCATCATATTGTAATTTTAGCATACCACTATATCCAGTTTCTCTAGTCCATGTGTAAATTACCCTGTTTAGATAAAGAAAGATAAGGCATGATCAGATCAGGGAACTAGTATCGGGACAGCTATTTCATTTAGGCAAATAAATTCCACAAAACATGTTGTAGAATACATAGAAGAAAGCATGTAAAGCTGCCATGCAGCTGGCTCTGCCTTGGATATGTTTGGAGAATACAAGCAAGGCCTATTTGGCATGGTAGATAGTGCATAGGTTGTTGAAAGAAGACATTATCCATTCAAAAAATTCTATTAGACACTTAACATTACATACAGTGGCAGAAATCTTCGATTGCTGCCTTCTCTGTATCCCACAATAATGGGTGATCTAAAGCTGGTCGTATAAATGCAACTTTTATACTCTACAAGTCAAACATTATAGCAATAAGCATCAATGTGTGAATATTTCTCCTCAACCCAGGAAGCATGTGGAAGAAGAAGAAAAACAAGAAGATCAATTTCCAAACGAAAACCTTTTCTTAATAAACACAATGTTGCAGGCCATGCAGGGCTTGTAGTTCAATTATGCAGCACACAAAATGATGGTGATCTGGAAGGCAGTGGCACTGGTGAACCAGCTTGGGTTCACTGGTGGTCATATGTTTAAACACCTCTTTGCATATAATGGTACAGCACTAGCTTCCAACATCATCTGGCTGTGGACCTCATGCCCAGTGGAGAAAGATGTAGACCAAATTACATGCCCACCTGGTGGCCTCAATGGAGAAGGGCTGGCACAGTCCAATGCATCCAAATACAATTTTGTGTATGTTTATTCTGATGCCCAAGTCAAGAATTCAAGGAAGGTATAACAATTTCTGTGGAGTACGAGGGGGCTTAGTTACTTCCTGCACAAAAAGGAATGGTCTCCAAAGGCAACAATCTCAGCCTTCAGAACATCCATATTGTTCAGGGCGAGATCTAGGCAAGAATGGTCCATCTAATAATGAATAATACTCAAGATTAAGGTCTATACAAAGGACTGAAAAATCAGGCCATCCTCTTGACTTCCCGATTCCCCTTGCTTACCAATCAAATTTAGAATGGGTCAAAATTCCTTTCTGAGACCTTGCTTTTGAACCAGAAAGTATTTCAAGTAAATGCCAGTTTCTCCAACAAAGCGGCCATCTCTTTGCACAATAAGGCTAGATGATACTTTAGAGCCTCCTTTGGTGAACCAAATGAAGGTACATTAAAGATAAGCAAGTAGCCACATGGCACAAACAGACAACTCCCACTTGTCAAATCTGATGTCATGTCACTCTTAAAGTTCAAATGTCTCACAGGACAGCTGAGTCTTTCTCTATTGATTGTTGCAACCTCAAGTCCAGGTTCTATCAAATTAACAATTTATTACCATATTCAAATCCCCCAACAAAGATATCCCTTCCATATTCTTGAATAGTTCCAATCTAGCTTGTCTCAGAAATCTTTCAGGACATAGATTAGAGGCATATATTGAGACAACAGAGTAGGTATGAGAGTGTGACAGTGGATAATTTGATCTAACATTGGTCCATCGTGTCTGCTCCACTGTTTCATAATGTCTCCCTGGAAATTCTTCCTTAGAAGGACAGCAATGCTGGTTTTATTTGGATCCAAAGGAAAGTATTGCTTGGCGAACCAATCGGGATTTCAGTCTCTGCCAATCCTTTGTCAACAGGATCATTTACTGCAACAAGCAAATGTGCCCTTTAAGAGAACACAATGGTTTAAGGTAGCCAGATGCTTAGTCTGTATTTAGACCTCTCAAATTTAAGGTAATAAAATGTTTAGAATCCATTACTTAGTTTATTGACCCCCAGCTGTTAAGGAGGCCCTCAACTAGAAACCCGGAATGCTCGGTATTGGAGACAATGAACAATATTCCCATTTTTAACCTAAGTACATCTAGTCCCAGTCAGGCATCATTTTCTCTCCTCTCAAAAGGATTATCTTTTGTACCACATTCAGGCCTTAATAAGTTTGAGCTATTCAATGACCTCAATGCTTTCTTTCGAAAGATTCGGTTAAAATTCTTTTTCTCGAATATAGAAAATGTGGCCCCAGATATAAACCATTCTGGTTTAGCGCCTAAATCCATGTTCACCCCTAATATAGAACAAATTGCATCAGAGGTTAGGATCTTTGAGAAAGTGGTATTTGATAAACTTACCATCGCTACCAAATATGTCCCAAAAACTCCCTTTAATTTGACGACTGAGGAATATGAGGCTTTGAATAAACTTAAAAATTCCCCTGAAATCACCATAAAAATGTGTGATAAAGGAGGTGGAATAGCAATATTGGATACAGCCCAATATACAAGTCAAATTGAGGATATGCTGATGGACAGTAGGTTCTATACTAAAATAACTCTAAATCCTACTCAAAAGATCAAACATAAAATCCACAGGTTAACCGCTAATGCCTTACAAAATGGTTTTATTTGTGAAAAAGAATTTAACTACATGAACATAGACAACCCTAGACTGGCTAGCCTATATGGCACCCCCAAAGTACATAAGGATGAAATTGACCCACCTTTTTGACCGATTGTTACCACCATCGGATCCATTACTGAGCCAGTCTCAAAATATTTGGACTCCATGCTACGTCCATTTATTCATGCTATTCCTGGATATGTCCAAGATACCCGACATATAATCAATCTGATGGAAGGTACTCCTTTCAACTCTAAGAGACAATGACTTGTTACCTTAGATGTGGAAAGTCTGTACTCCAATATACCAGGTGAAGGAGCCATTACAGCTGTGAAATGGTTCATAGAACTCTATGACATTGAGTGCAGCACTAATTTTATCATCGACTGCCTGAAAATCATTCTTGATGAAAACATCCTTGAATTTCGCGGTGAGCTCTATAAGCAAACAAAAGGAGTCAGTATGGGCGCTTCTTGCGCCCCTACAGTAGCGAACATCTACATGGCTCACTTCGAACAAAAATTCATTTTTAACGAGATGGCACCATTCTTTGAATCTGTTTTGCACTGGTCACGATATATAGACGACATTGTGTTTATATGGGATGATAATGAAGACAATCTGAAGGAATTCATCATGTGGCTGAACCTCTGATGTTAATTTAAAATTCACATCCCATATAAGTAATACCCAAATAGAGTTTTTGGATATATTCATCAAACACGAATTCGGCCAACTATATGTCGATTTGTTCACAAAAAGCACTGCTCGCAACACTTTGTTGCACTACGAAAGCTTTCACCCCACGAAACAAAAAAACAGCATCCCTTTCGGCCAGTTCCTGCGCCTCAGGCGGAACTGCACTAAGTTGGAAAATTTGACAAAAGATCCACAGACATGAAAAAGAAGTTTCTTGATAGAGGTTATCCTCACAGACTTGTTAGAGAGTCATGCAAAAGAGCGAGGTTTTACGATCGTCAACACCTATTACAAGGCACCAAACAAAAACAGGAAGCAGACCTAGTGTTTGTTACTCGTCATTCACTCCTGAACGAACAAATTCGTCAGATTATCTGTTCAAATTGGCACCTTCTAAATGTGAATAGAACAAAGGTAAATTGTGTACAGAAACCTCTTTTTGCTTACCGTAAAAATAGAAACCTCAAGGATCATATTGTCAGATCTCGCATGCCTATACAAAAAGAGCCAATACAGAGAAGTATTGAAGGCATGCTCCCCATAGAGGGCAACTTTAAGTGCGGAACTTGTAAAGTTTGCCCTTTAGCGATTGAAACGAAACAACTTGTTTTCAATGGACAAACAATTGTGTCGAGGGGTATAAGTAACTGTAAGTCAAGAAATATCATTTATTTACTAATATGCCCCTGCAACAAAGGATATGTGGGTGAAACATCTAGGTCCCTCAATATCAGACTCACTGAACATAGGTCCGCTGCTAGGACCAAAAAAATGGCTTCTCCGATGGTTTCACACTTTCTGGATAACAACCATACTGAAGATGATATACGATGGTTTATCCTGGAAAAAATTATTGTTAAAGAAGGCATGAATTCGGATAAAATAAGGAAGAAACGTGAAGTATTTTGGATTTTCAGTTTGGATACTGTCAAAAAGGGCCTGGATTTGGAAATACCTTGGGATCAGGCTATTCTCTAATTCTAGTCTTAATAACCCTCCCATTCATCCTGATATGTAAAACCCTCACAGGTGGGTATATTGCACCATGTTAGAAGATCTTGTCTCCCCCATCCTGTTTTTGAGTCCTCATGCACGGACTATTTTACGTACGTTTAGTTAAATATCCCATACGTACAGGTGGGTCTACTACACTGTTCAGATTATCTTGCCCCTTCTAACTTTTTAATTTGTTTGTAGAGATCATCTTATTCCATGAAATCCCACATGAGCATTTTGATACTCTGTCCATCTCAAGATGGCACTCGTAATTGTGGGATTCATCGTATGCGGTTTCTTATCAATTCTCTAACAGTATTTTTATCAATGTGGAGGTGCATTTTGTCGACATCGTTACGTACTGGGATCCATTGGTGTTGTACTCCCGAGTCTCTGGTGTCTGTTGCGGTCCCGTTTTCTACCTTTTTTCTTAAGTCTATATTGGAATTGTTGTCCCTCTTCTAATCTATTATCGGAATATACCATGGGCTGCGCCATCTTGAATACATGAGTTCAGCCTCTTCACGCGATGGTCTGCTTTCTATGTTTATTCCTTTGACCTGAAGTATCGTTATTTGTGTTGCGGAGTATTGCCACCTGTCTCCGATTAGCTTAACCAATTAGAGTGTTTGGCGCGTTTATCGGCCGGTATATAAATGGTCTAACGCCATAGCAATAGTTGACAGCGCTGTCCGCATTTGAGCTTTGGGAGCCATTTACAGCACCATTTCGAGCGAGTATCAGGTATGTTACCATGGCCCTTGCTATGAGTCAGAATCCCTCTGCTACCTCTTATGACCTCTACTTTGCTCATTTTTATTTTTATTTTACCTCATTCTTAGATACATTTGAGCAACACTTGCGTGATTTACTACATCTTTGACCCCCGAATGAGTCTATGCAGACAGACGTTTTTACAGCCAGCACTTATTAGACCTATTATCGTCTAAGAATCTAAATGAAACGAATCTTTAGTAAGTAGTCATCGATATTTTATATCCTTGTCATTAGTTGGCTATCTACCTAGGTATCATACATATGGGTATCATTATGGCTATTACTCTTTTTCGATTTCTCTCCTTTTTTAGTTTTTGCTGTCTGTTGACTTGGTGCGTACTTAGATAGCTGACTCGGGAAGAGACGTACACACTGGTAGTCGTGGAGCGCCTTGCTATATATCATCGTATATGAACTTTATCTAAGTAAGTATAGTAGGAGGTCTTTCTAGGAACCTGTATACTTGGGCTTGACCAAATTAACATAACAGTATATATCTAGTTACCCTACTACATGTATTGTATGTCTCCTCTCATTAGTGAGAACCTCTGAAATTTATCGTCTTTGACTACGCTACCCCTGTTTGTAGTCATTTAACTGACGTCTAACCAAAGTCAAGAATTATCCAGCTTCTTACACCCTGCTACTTAGTAAGTGAATCTGTCCTTTTTTTGTTGGGTCCGTTAGCGACATAAGTTCATGATCTCTATTTGTTTTTGACTCTTGTCTCTGAATATTTACTATTTATCATTTTTTACTGTCTTTTTACTATAAATTCCTTCTATCTTTTCTTTCTTTACTTAAGTGTGTACTCTTTATTTTCGTAAATAACCAGCCCTGTATAGATAGGACTTTTGTATCATAGTGAATGTAAATAGAATGATAAGTAGATTGTATATATGTATATAATCAATGGAATGTTTTTTAGTTTAGGTAGGCTGTATCCTTTGTGGATCGTGCAAATCTCTTTTTTTCCTTTTTTCATTTATTATCAGATAAGGAATCATCAACTTAGTGTGTCCATTTGAATGTTGTACAAGTTATTTTTGTATCTGTTTTGTCCTGTTTCAAACTATATAGTTTCATTCTTTTTTGTAAATATTGGATATAAATTGTTTACAAATATGGTGCATATGTATATTAATCATTGGAATGTAACCACTTGCTTATATGTTGTCTTTATATATATTTTTTTTCAGTTTCAGCACAATAGAAGGTTTTCCTGATGAAGGCAGTTATGCCGAAACGCGCGTAAAAAGTCCCCATCTACAGCATTGGTTTTATTATTTACATGTCTATTTAGTTTTTCTGTTATTTGATGTCTGATATCAATATATATATATATATATATATATATATATATATATATATATATATATATATATATACACACACACTGTGTGTATTTTCCTTCATTCCTTTTTTAATTAACTTTATAGTATTTTGTTTGCTGACTTGTACATATTGTTATATATTTAAGCGCTATACGCTATATCAAACCCAGATTGAATAACATAAAAAAAGAATATCAAATGAAGAAATAAAAGTATTTTTCCAATCAAGGTTTTTGTCTATATGACTAGCACTTAAGTGGTTACATCTCATGGTTCATTTCGTATATATATTACTTTGGATATTTATCCACTTGTTATAGTTCTTTACCTACCAAGGAGGCCCTCAACTGTCAGTGTTCCATCAGCCCCACCCCCCTCAAAACCCAAGCTGCCTCAAACTCTACCCCCATAATCTGTGTCAACCAGAAGTTAACTCTTACAACGTGCGAGTGCTCAGCAATTCAGCCTCCTAAAGTGGGCACATGTTGCAACTCTCAGAACTCTCCAGACCAACTACTTCTGTCATCCTACAGGAATATAAAAACATTCCCCCGCTGCACCTACCTTATATCCTAGCTTTGTTCTCATTTAATTACCTTTCAAATAACGTACTTGATATTTTTTCCCGCATTGCCATTTTGCTCCATACTTTTTCCTCACATACTGAAACTCCTCTCCTATCCCTCCACCTACCACCGCCGTCCTTTTTGAATTTATGATTGAGCTACTGATAATGCAGTCTTATGTTTTGCTGATGTACAGCAAATTTTGCCTCTATGTTTACCTCAATCTGTAAACCAGATAATTACTGCTATGCAAATATTGTGAAGCGCACGGATGCCTTTGGGTCAACTTTGCGCTATATAACACTCTACAAGTAAAATAATAAATAAACTAAAAATACAGAATTGTATCTGTTACCTGAAAAGCACTGCGGTTACTACTGGTATGAATCAGCACCACAGGAAGTAACCAATTTAATTTTGAGACAGACTATTAGAAAGCATCAAAACTGGCTAAAAACAGAAACTGTAGATCTCATTCAAATTACACCCATGAACCATAACTTGATGTACTACAATGAAACAGAGGATACGTAATGAAATAAAACAATAGACTCTAGTAATGGTATTTTAGGGGCATGTGATTCCAGTAACCTTAATCAATTCTGATCTGAACTGTTGAAAATGTAAGGTGAAATGAAATTTTATTTTGAAAACTGCAGTATGGAGTGTGTTGTAGAAAAAGCGATTTAAAAAGTTTACTGAAAGGGAAAAAAAAAGAGCCTTTACTGGTTAACTGATGAGACTATAGGATTGGAAAGGAAGGCAGTAGATTGGGTTTCCGGGGACAAAATAGGCATTACTGGTTAAAGACAACATAAAAGAGCATTTAAGATAATGAATGCTCTTTTCAAGAGCCCAGTGGCTGAAAGGAAGTGCCTTGCTTGTCCCTAGGGACAGTTTTCTAGCCACTAATATTGTTCTAGCAAACCATTGATCAGAACCTTTAATTGCATGTCCCATTGTTTTTAAATTCATTTTTCAGTCAAACCTATATTAAACTGGCCAGTGGTTTGCTGCAGGAAGCTGCATTGAATGTAGGGGGGAAGCAAGCCCCTGGGAAAACTGAATTTCCCTCAACCATGTTGCAAGGCTCTTTTGTAGTATGCAAGAGGCCTTTTCAACTCGAATGAACTTCGAATAGTAATGAACTTCGAATAATTGCTAAGCCCACGAACAAAAACCATGAATCCACTTTTAACCCTGGGTGCCAATACCTTAATTATGATTTTGATACCTAAATTAGGGACGATACGAGTATATGCAATGTGCATTTTAACCCCTTTGGTTTTAAGGACGTGCTGGACATCCTCGGCACCGGCACTCAGTTGCTGAGGACATGTCCAGTACATCCTCGCACGCTGCCTACGGGGGAGGCGCCGGCACTCCCTTGTCTTGTGGCCCCCCCAGGGATGGCACCGAAAGCCCTTGCACTGCCATCTCGCCCACGGCGATCTGACGTCATCAGCATACACGCCGTGCACAGACGTCATCAAAACACGCCATTAACAGGATCGCATAAATGAGGACAAAAAAAAAAAAAAACACGCCATTAGCTTCCTGCGCAGACCAAGAGAAGGTTTGTTTTTTCCTCCAGGGAGGAATTGAAAGGGCAGAGATGCACATATTTTGGGCCTTTTCTTCCTCACCCTGGGGAGAGATAGGCCATATTATTGCCCATCTCACTGAAAGGGGGGGGGGGGCGGGGGGGAGATGGGGCAGAAAACTACTAGACACCAGGGAGTTGACAAGGTACAAGTCGACGGCAGCCCCAAATGAGAGAGGGAGAACTGGAGTTTGGCTGTCGGTCTGTGTGAACTGGTGTTTGGTTGGCAGTCTGCATGTACTAGCGTTTGTATGGCTGTGTGTATACTGCTGTTTGGCTGGTGTTGTGTATGAGCTGGTGTGTGATTGGCATTTGGCTGATGGTGTGTTTAAACTAGGGATTTAACTAGTGTGTGGAAATGCTTCTGTCTGGCTATTTGTGTGGCTGACATTTGGATGGGCGCAAGTGCGAACTGGTGTTTGGTTGGGGTACTCACCTCTACCGTGCAAATTTCTTGCCTTCGCTTTCTGCCCCCACTTACGTGCAGATCGGACATTTGTAATGCTAATCTGTTCCCAGGGGCAGACTTCCTTGTGTTTTATAATATTCATTCTTCATTTCTTGTCATCATTTGCATTTGTGACCTTAATGTTTTATTTCTCCTTTTTATTCTAGTGCAAAGCTTTTGATTTGCTTGGTGGCGGCTCCAGTTTGTTGTTTCACGTCTAGTAGATCTGCAGGTAGTAGATCTGCAGGTTGTGTAGCTGCATGTGTTTGATAAAGAAACTTTTTAATAATACTTACTTCAAATGAGTATTATTGCCCTGCTTGAATATATATATATTTTTTAACAGTTGTACTAAATGCCAGATATTTAGCTTAGGAATTATTTATTTTTTCAAATCCACGTTAGGATTTGTGCAAGATCTATACTGTGTTATCTTGCGCGTAATTTTTTTTGTTTTTCCTTTCTAGTGGGATATTGTTGATGCTTGCGGGGTCTGTGCAGAGTAGATGCAGTTGATCCTCAGCCTAGCTGTCTGTGGCAAGTGAGGTATCTTTTTAGAGTAGCAAATTTCATTGTGTAAATTGTATTGAAGTTTTTTCAAGATCATTATAGCCAATAGTTAGATTTAATCTTTGATACTGCTGAGCAGTTCTAATTTGACACAGTAATGTTTATTGCTGTCTTGTTTGTGTTAGTTTTAGAAGTAAGCATTATGGCTGCCCACAAGCTGACTGCCCAGCAGGTTGTAGGTTTGTTTTTTAAATCTGCCTCTGAACATGGCTCTGAGAAGGACTCTGCAACTGAAGCAAAGGACCAAGTTGACGATTCTAGCAGCAAATGTTCTGAAGATGAATCCACTACTAGTGCTGATGAAGTGTCTTTTAGAAGAGAACAGTGACATGCCGGCAATGCAGCAAGAGCTAGCTGGACTACAGCCAGGGACTGCAAGGCTTCCTATCGGAAGTGCTGAACTCTGGATTGCCCCCAACAAGGTGCAGCCCGGTTTTGCCTGCTTTTAGTGGCGTATCAGGCTGTAAAGTCAATACAGAGAACTTTTTGCCGATCCATTTTTCCCAACTGTGTAATGATTACGTTTTTGGATGATATTGTTGAGCAGACTAATTTGTATGCAGAAGAGTTTTTGAGGGACAACAGTGCCACACTTAAAACCCTCTCTAGGGCTACCTGGTGGACTCCCACAAATCTCAATGAGATTAAGCAATATCAGTGTTTAACTGTGTTGATGAGATTGCCAAGAAAGTCATCAGTCTTTGTTGGTCTACTAGCCCCTTGATGATAAACTGCTATATATATCCAGCGAACATGAGTCGATATCGTTATTTGCTTCTGCAGTGGAAGCTGCATTTTCTGGATAATGCTACAGTGTTTCCACAAGAACATCCTGATTGTGACAGTCTCTTCAAGATTCAGCCTGTTCTTGAGCATTTAGTAGATCATTTCTCAGAGATCTATGTTCCAGGGAACAAGATCTGTGGATGAGTCTCTGGTCCTGTTCAAAGCGGTTTGGTCTTCAAGCAATACATTCCCAGCAAGACATTATGTTATGGTATTAAGATGTATAGGTTGACGGAAAGTGCCACTGGATGCGTGTATAATTTCAGGGTGTATACTGGTATTGATTCTTCAAATGACCTCCCCTGAATGCCCTTCCACTTTAGGAGTCACTTAAAAAAAATTGTGTGGGAACGTATCAGAGGAGTTTTTTTATTAAAGGTCGCCATTTATACCTGGATAATTTCTACATAGGTGTGCAATTATTTAAGGAATGGTTCAAGGTAGACACTGTGGCAAATGGCACAATCCACACTAACCATAAAGGTTACCGAAAAGAGCTTGCGTGTATAAAACTTCAAAGTGGACAGAGCAGTGCCCTGTGTAGGAATGAACTTCTTGCTTTGAAATTTTCAGATAGAAGAGATGTCCACATGCTCACAGCTATTCATGAT
The DNA here is from genome assembly GCF_964204655.1 of Triturus cristatus. Classification (NCBI taxonomy): domain Eukaryota; kingdom Metazoa; phylum Chordata; class Amphibia; order Caudata; family Salamandridae; genus Triturus; species Triturus cristatus. The sequence goes on from NC_140586.1 coordinate 544,501,980, forward strand.
GAAAGCGCCTCACCTGTAACTGTTTGGGGTCTGGTAGCAAAAGTAAGCAAACCTATGTGCATTTTAGACTACAACAAGCACATGCGAGTAGATTAGAGGTTGGAGCCTTAAAACAATGCTCGAAAGTCAGAAATCTGGTATTAGAATTTGGCAGTTCATTTGATTTATTTGGAATGCATACGTTGTTTTCAAAAGATTGTGGTCCAGATTCCAAGATGACGTTTGTACAGTTTCAGCAGCCTGTAATAGGCAGCCTTGTTGCAGTTGAGCAGGCAAGTGTTTCTAGAGTCAGAGTGGTGAAGGATGTGGCTAGACTGAAAGATCGCCACTGTGCTGAATACATTCCACTAGCACCCAAAAAAAGACTATCCTTGTTGGAGCTGAAGAGTCTGTATCTGAAGAAGAGTACGAAAGGAGTGGTGTATGTACTGCCTCAAGTGTCCTTCTAATCCTGGCCTATGTATGCCCACATTTTAAATTGTGCCATACACAACTCAAGTATTGGGAGCAAACCATGACAATAAAAGGGAGCTGACTGTGGTCAGTATTGCAATTTGTTTTGTTTAGATACGTGGTTGGTAGTAGTTTGATGTTTTTAGTTACATCTGCAGTGTATCCAGTCATAGCTGTCATTTCATATTCTACCAATAGGTTGGTTCTTTCTTTTTGGAAAACAAAATTCTCTTTTTAGTTGGAGGTTTTATTTGTCTTCCTCCGTCTGTACTTTGTGTGTGTAATTTGTTCATTGTGGGAGTGTTTTAGAAATGAAAGCTTCATGTGTGGTGCTTCATGGTGATGTCGGAGTAGCATTTGGCTGGCAGTATGGGTGGACTGGTGTTTGGCTGCCAGTGTGTGTGTGTGTAGTGACCAGCAGCAAGTAACTACGTCCACACTGTCACTGAATCACCAGTCCACATATGCTGTCAGGCAATGTGAATGCTGTGTCTGAACTAGTGCCTAGCTGGTTAGCGGTGTGTGTGTGTCTGGCGCCTGGCTGGCGGTGTGTGAGAACTGGAATTTGGCTGGCAGTGGGTGTGGGGGAGTGTGTATACAGTGACTTGCTGCTGTTCCCCCCCCCCCCCCACACACACACACAGGTAGTCAAACACTATTACACAGCCTTGGCCAGATGCCAGGCAATGTGATTGCTGTGTCAGTCATGTGTGCGTATTAAAGTGACGGGCCTTTCAATGGCGCGGTTTGTTGATGTGAGTGTTGTAATGCGCTGGGCCCGCGGTTAGCAGTGTTTATGGTTTTGTGTGTGAGATGCATGAAAGTTATGTAAATGGCCTGTAGAGCGGTTGGTGCCTTTTCTTATTTAAATATTTTATTAAGATCCAAAATGTAATTACAATATGTAAATTTGCTCCAATTAATAAAATTGTAAATACGCAAGCCATCAATAAATACAACATACATAATCCAAGACATAATACACATTATAAAAGAGGATGGTCACTAGCTAATAAGAAAGCCCGCATGGAGTAAAACCATAAAATAAAATGAATGGTTCTAACATTCTCCTAAGATAGACAAGTGTCCAAAGTGCAAACAGAGATGAGATGTGCAAAATAGCAATAGGACAATCGAATCATCTACTCGATCCCTTAGATCTTGAATTATAACTCAAGAAACCCTTTCCACAGTTTCTCAAACTGCTTGATCCCCCCAGAACGCATTGCATATAGCTGTTCACTATTTCTAATTTGCCGCAATATCCGAACCCACTCCCTTACTGTTGGAATCTGGCGTGATCGTCATTTTTGGAGCAGGAGGGAGTTGGCCACCGCCATTGAGATATAAACTAATTGTACCCATTTGTTGCTCAGGCCGAAAGACAGGTCATATCCCAAAGCCTTGAACCAAATACTTGGAACCAGCCTGACTTTGCATTCAGCCTCCAAGAATAGGAGTATTTAATTCCAAAACCCCTGCACAAGAGGGCAGTGACCGACTGTATGAGTCCAGTTGGCTATGGGGCCAATAAGGCAGTGGAAACTGAGGTCCAGCAAGTTAGAGTTAACTTGTGAGAGAAATTGTGGGGTTCTGTATAATAGCCATTTACTGAAAAATAGCATCCAGCGCCAATTGACCCCTCTTAACACACTGAAGTTAAGTTTATTAACTTCATCCCACATCTCCGCTCTTAATTCCAGGCCTTCGTATTTACATTTTTAGGTCGAAGAAAGAATCAGCGCGCATGCGCTGCTCTCAGAGGCATGCAGTAATGTCTCTGGGAAGTTAGAAGGCACCCACCTCACGCCCACAGCTTGTAATTGGTCACTTAGTCCGCCTTTATAAATTCAATACTTTTGGTTTGTGGATACATGGGTCCCGCCTTGTGATGGTTTTGTTTCTGCTCTGGCATTTGCCCCTGCTGCATTGATCTTTTCAATACAAGCCATATGTTTTGGTACCCGTAACAACTTTTTCTTTTCCCTCGGGTCCTTTAGTTATTTCCTGTTGTCTTTTACTTTCCTCTGGCCCCCCTCCCATTGTCTTTGCTCACTTTGCTTCCTCCCCCTCCCAGTATTCCCTTTCTTCCCGCCCCCTCCCTGTTGTCCGTGTTGTCTTTTTCCCCCACCCTCTATCGTTGCCCCTAATCTCTTTGTTCCCACCCCCCGCTCCCGTTTTCTCGGCTGTCTCTCGCCTGGCGATGAAGTGCTTGTGTTTGCATGGATATTCGCCCGTCCTGCCTGAGAGTAGGTGTGTGTGGAACTTTCTTGGTAATGATGTTCCAACTTTTTGCTGATTATAGTAATCGTGCTCTTTCACCGAGCCTGTTTAAAGTCCGCGGGTGCTTTTCGTATCTCCTGCACTTGCACCTTCTTCACAGCCGTATGCTGTAGCCGAGCACTTGGGAGTGAACGGACCCTTGTTTAGTTAGTTGCACCTTTATCATAAATCAGCGCGGCAACCGCTTTAAGGACGCTGCGCTTCATGTCTCATCAAGGGGTCGGTTTGGGAGACCCTGCCCCTTTCTATATGTTGCACGCATGTGAACAATGAGCACAGCATGTTTATGTTGATAAGCTCGGTGCTCGTTGGGTTCTTAGAAATTTCCCTTCAGTGTGCCGCCTCCACCTCCCACTCCCACGGTTCCCTCTGGTTTGTACTATGCAAGGTTCATCTGGTCGTTGCCTTCCTTATGGGCCCCCCCCCCCCCACCACTCCATGTTTGTGGAACCCTGGATTCACTGCAGAGACTTGGAGCGCCGATTTACTGTTAGAAATACATCCGCCTTGAAATACTGCTGTGATGTTTGGCCGGCGACAAATGGAGCATTCATCTTCAAAGCTCGGAAGGCGTGACCATTAGCCTGATTTTACTATAGACAATGCCAGGATAGTGCTGTGCCCATGCACACTGTAGATTTAGAAATGTTTGTGTGTGGCCAGATGCTTCCTCGAATATGGCCGTAGAGAGCGGAGACAGTTCTGTTCTATCCCTTTTGTCCTCTTTATCGTTTCAAAGATCTGATTCACACTGTTAGGCAGAGCAACAGTATGTATGAGCCTCGTTTCCTTCCAAGCTCTGACTTCATGCAGGGACACCAACCTTAGGTGGTCGGCTCACAGGAGAACATGGTAGACGCGGCAGCAGCCTCGGGGGTAAAAGGTGTCTCAGCACCACTTTTTTCCTGTAATTGCTGCAAGTGAGAGGTAAGCCTAAAGCTGCCGCTAAGAATACGTGGAGGTGGGATACTTTTGATCGTCTTAGTTAGAGCGCTCTACCTTTAGTGTGTTTGACCACTGCCCACTTCAGTCCTGTCAATCAGTTTCTTATACGGTGATGTGGTGGAAACGCTGAAGAGTGAAGAGTGTGAGACACGTTTAGCTATCAGCTCTCAAGGGTTTCGTCTGTAGACAAAAAGGTAGATCTCATGACAGACTGACAGGGCTGCTACAGAGTCAGTATCATGCCACTAACTCCATACCAGTCCTTTTTGCCTCTCAGGTCTCAGAATTATTCAGTTGTACGTAATCTTTTCTTGATTATATATAAAGGTAACAACAATACTTAGAACACTTTTTTATAATAACTTTTGAACATGATGCACAGAGCTTCAAGACATTGGCAACGCCACTAGCTGTGGCTAAATACTTATAAGGTTCCAAAGGCGAGACCTATTGGCTATGGCAATGCTTGTTTAATTACCTTCTGGGTGAGATCCAGGCTTTTAATAAGGGCCAGCAGTTTTTTCCACTCCTTGGGACTTTTATCTTTATCGTCCTCGAATAATGCAAATATGTCTTTACTACGATTTATAAGGCCCAATTCCAATTCACTTAAGACCTTATATAATATTCTATACACGCCCAAAAGGAGAAAATAGTTTGGAAATAGCTAATGGATTTCGAAAGTGGTAAGCCACCTTTCCGTCGAAATAAAGTCTGATAATTTAGTAAACCCTGCTTTTGCCCACCTTTGGGCTATTTCCGATTACACTTTAATACCAGATTCTATAGTGACTTCTGAGAGGGGTGTTGCGGCATGAATATAAGGAATAACATTTCTTCTAAAAAAAATCCCTGCGTTTTTTAAAGAACCACAGCATGGACTTAGAACGGCCTTTTTGGGGGGATTTTACAATTTTTGACACATTGACATTCGGTGGTTCCAGACAAATCAACTGAATAAAGTAATTAAAAAAATATTCCTATGAGGGGCTTTGCTTGAAACCTAGACATATACTGAGCGAAGTAAGCGAAATAGTAATCCCCGAGATTAGGAAGCGCCAACCCACCATTCTCCAATTCCTTATATAAAGTGCTTAGTGCAACTCTGGCAGTTTGTTTTAGCTAAATAAAATACATAAACATAGACTTCACCTTTTTTAAAAAGGATGAAGTTAAGACACAAGGTATAGCCGAGAATAAAAAGTTAAACAGCCGGAGAATAGACTTGTTAATCAGAGATACCCTCCCTAAAATGGTCAGGAGTAGAGAATTCCAGAGTGAAAATAAGTGTTTTATTTTTAAAAGCAGTGGAGAGAAATTAAAAGCATATAAATCCTCAATCCGTGAAGAAAACGTAATTCCTAGTTCTCTTTTCGGGTGTGAATTGACACACAAGACGATATCCTAATGCAAAATGTTTGGCTCTCAGTTTTTTTGTTTTTTTTTTATCTTCTAGCCCCAGAGTTGCTCGAATTGTGCGAAAATCTCAATTACCTTTTCCTGAACGCGCTTACTGCACTCAAGCATTAACATATTATCGTCTGCATATAATTTGATCTACCCAATTAATGGCAGAGGTGGCGAATATCAACATTTACTCTAACTGTTATTGCCAGTGGTTCAATAAAGAAGGCAAATAGGATCGGGGATAGAGGGCAGCCCGGTCAGGTTCCACGCAGCACCTTTATTATCCCCACCTCTATTGAGTTGACAATAATACTAGCTTCTGCGTTACGGTGCATCTTTTGCATCAACGCCGTGATCTGAGAGGGTATCCCAAATCTGGTCGGAATACGAAATAACGTTTCCCAGACCAAAAGGTTCAATGCTTTTTCTGCATCTAACAGAAGCACAAGGGCCGGTGTATTACTTGCATCAAAATAATCTAAAGCTTCTGATAAATAAGGTGTATTTGTCCCCAACTGCCTTCCCGCAATAAAACCATTCTGATCTGAATTAATGTTGGTGTTATTAAATTAAATAGGTTGGCTAAACATTTTGTGATGATTTTATAATCTATGTTTAGTAGTGTAATGGGGCAATATGAATCCAGGTCTTCACCATCCTTCTACTTTAAAATAAAAAATAAAATAAACTCACTAAATTTACTTTATGAAATGACGCTGGTATATGACCTCATTCTAGCATAGTGTTGGCAACCAGTAAAAAATATTCAGCCAGAGCGTCTAGAAAAAGCTTTACCATTTGGGAGAATCCTAATAACCTCGATCACGTCTTTTTGGGAAAATGGTCGCGCAATGTTCGCCCCGTCTGCCTCCAATAACACTGGGATATTTTGTTCTGATAGATATTCTCCTGAGCAGTTTCTATCAATTCATTGATTTTGTGCATATGTTAGTCTATAGTGCTCTAGCATAATTTCGCCCACCTTTCCTGAATCCTTACTCAGAGTACCGGTGATGGGGCATTTCAGAGCATCAATCCTATTATTAGCAGCCTGTTCACATGCCTGCCAGGCTAGAAGCCTCCCTGTCAAGTTACTTTCTTCATACACTTTTTGCGTGTAGGCGCGATTTAACATTTCACATATTACGTAGTATGTCTCACTTACCATCTGTTTAGCCTTATCAAGTTTTTTGTTAGATACAGATGGATTCCTTAGGAACATTTCGTAAGTTTGCTGCACACTTCTTTCTACAGTTTGTTTTTGTAGCTTGCTTTTTTTTTTATTAGTATTTTCCACAGGTATCACCAACCCTTGAATATATGACTTTAGGGTATCCCATACAGTACTAGGAGGAGCCTTCCCATGATTCATTACGATAAATTCTTCGTCGTCGTCTGGCAGACATTGCTTATTGAAAACTCACCGCCTAAAGAGTACTGGGGTTTGCTCTACCTCAGCCTCGAGTATAATCATTACAGGATCTGAAAAACTGTTAGGTAGAGTTTGTTGAGAGTGGAAGACCAGAGATTTGGAGATTAAAAAATAATCTATCCGGGATGAAGTATGAAATCTTCTGGAGAAGCAGGTATAAATAATTTTTGTAGGGAAAACCTCCCTCCAGTGATCGATTAAACACAGTTTTACAATAGTTTTGTATGAAAGCATAGGTTTTTGGCTTTAATTGTCTTTTAAATTTAGCATAAAATTCAATTATTGGATTACTTCACCCGGGATTAATAATGGAGATTGGAATAACTCACCATATCTTCAACCGGGGCATAAACACCAACAAAGTGAGGCATTTTAACCCAAAAGTACAGGTCACCCAGCACCACCTTCCATTGTTATCACTAGAGAAATTCACGACTTCCTACAAACCCGATTGATTGATTTCAGCATCCAGCCTCTTCCCCACAAACTGCAGTGCTGCGGTGTGCCGCTTGAGAAGAGGGAAAGCCCCTGTACACTGCCCAAGTTTGAAACAGAGAACTCCACCAATTTCCTTGTCGGAATGTGAGACTCCTGGATTCGAATAACTGAGGGATTTTCAGTTTTAATCCAAGTTTCAATAGCTCGAAGTTTCTTATTATTAAGGCCGTTAACATTTAACAAAACTACCCTCAAGCGGTTGGTGCCTTGTGGTGGCTTTACAGCTCACAAGCTGCGAGTTACTGGTTCAGTATTCTAAACTTGTGATTATCTTATTAACAGTGATTTTTATTTTCGTTAAATCCTTTGTTGATAAAATATACATGTTGGACTTTTCGCTCACCCTCATGCCAAATACAACCAGTATGTGCTTGAATAGTAGATGGTAGTGCAGTGATATTTGTCTTTTCTGTCTTTCTCCGTCAGGGTGTACATTGTCATAAACTCTTTTTTCAAACAATTAATGTCTTCTTTAAGGAACTGTGTAATGTTTATTTTCTTGACCAGTTTGCCTGAGATGCTTTTGTTTGTAAATGAGATTCCTAATAGGTGACTCAAGACTGGTTACCAGTTCTGTACTCTTTAGAGATGGAAAACCTGAGATTGAAGAAATTAAATCAAATAAAGCCATGGATAAGTACAGTTTAACAAGAGCTTTGTATAACATTCTTTCCCTGGGTGGTCGCTGCAGTATGCAATCTATAACTCCTTTTAACAGATGGTTGGGTTTACAGCCAGCAGCGAGAAGACAAATATTGCACTAATTTCAAAGCTGTCTAAAGACAGCAGGATATATGGTTTCTAGATCAGACTACCATCATAAAACATAGATGTAAAATTAATTACAAACATTCTATCAGACTAAACTCTCATCCCAATACAACTTGACCTGGAACAATCTCAATTAGTCCTCTACACACACACATGCAGTCAATATAATTTTAAGAATGATGTATATATAGAAAAAACAACTAAAAAGCTAGACACAGTTGTACTCTTCTCCTATAGACAAAGAAAACTTTTCATAGGGTCAATGCATCAACTGCAGCAGACCTAACGCAAGTGCTTATGAAGGTAAATGCTCCCAACTTAATGCTACCAACCTATACCCATTCAACAATGTTCATAGGACTGAATGTAGACTGACAAAATAGAACTGTGAAGATGGGTCAGAAAAGGCTGCCCCTTGTCAGAAGTCCTTGCACTCTCAACGGATCCCAGGGCAAGAAAAATTAGAATAAAAACAATATATATGAAAGGAATCCACTTTGATGAAAGGGTGTGTAGCAGAAACACAACCAAGTTCAGACCATATCACGTTCTCGCTTGGGCTTGGTGCTATCCCTTCAGATATTTCAATTCGAACAGACTGCAGGCTTTGAAAAACAACCTCCCGAATTGGGCATTATGAATGTACCCACTCCTCTGGAAGACATAGACTTTACTCATTCTCAACCGATGCATGTGTGAGGAATGGTATCAAATTCTTGAACCAACTGCACGAGGTGAATTTATTTGCATCCAATTATGAAATTCAGTTTTTATACTGGGTCGCTGTCGTCCACTAGTTTTTGAAGGGCTTGAAACTTGTTACTGAGGGTGATTGAGTGTTCACTCTATTTCTGTACATCATTGAGGAAAGTTGTGTTATATCGAGGACGTTGGTTTGTCGGTTCCATCCATGCTCTACTCAGCTTAAGCTTCCAGTAAAAAGCAAGTGGGAGAAGATCAAAGAAACACCAGCATGAAGAATGGCTCTTCATCAAGACTCTGCCAAATCCAAGCAAGAAAGGAAAAGAAAACTGCAGTCAACACCAGCCAAACAAGAGGAGAAAAAGCGAAAGCTCAAGGCGTATGAGTCAAAACCCACAAGGAAGTAAAGAGAAGCTTAAGAGCAGACAAGCGCAGATTCATTAAATGTCTTGCCACAGAAGCCCAGGAAGTAACAGGCCATGGAAACTTGAAAGAATTCTACGACATAACAAGGAAACAGCAATCCAGAAAGACCCGTTACGGAAAAGCTGGGGAGACAATCATGGGTAACGAAGACCAACAAGGAAGATGAGTGGAGCACTTCGAAGAACTGCTGAACCAGCCCATGCACCAGTCTCCACCAGACATTCGTCCAACTGAGAAGGACTTGACAATCGCCTCCAACAGACTGAGAAAGGAAGAAATTTGGCATGCCATCAAATATCTGAGAAATGGGAAGCCAGCAGGCCCCAACAACATTCCTGTAGAGGCACTGAAGGCAGACATTGAAACAAACCCACCCAAAAATAAATCCTCTACATTTGCTTTATTTTCTTACAAGTCAGAAGAGGGAAGGATCATGCTAGCGTCTGTATTTAATAACATTTAGATTGTCTCTGCATAATAATCGCACAATCAAAATTTCATTACAAGACCTGAAGTTATCATTATGCATGTCAAAGTCATGTACAGCCACACTGGTCATATGCTGAACAGGTCACAAATATAACTTTGAAAAAACATACCCACGGTTGATTAATCAACCACTTTCAAAATCTAAAATTCCCTGCTAACCAAAAAAACTTAATCACCATAGAACCTCTTAAAGTATGAATTCCAACCTTACTCAAATCCACACCAGATTCTTTCATCGCAGATCTCGCCCACCTTGCAATGGAAATGGAAGAAACCGCCTTATAAGGCTTCATGTAAGAGACCAACAACTGGTGTACACCAGTAGCCCTAAACTAAAACATCATACACTGGCAAACCCTACACAAAGCTTCCTAGAGTGTTCAAATCTAGAGCAAAATACAGTCAGTGGCTTAGTCCATCCCCATAGCTAGAAAACAGAAACCCTTCTGAATTAAAGCTTGGGACTAAACTGCTTCAAAGACAAAAAATGGTATGCCGGCCAGGAATCAAATTCCTGAGAATCATAACATTCTCAAGAGACCACGTGACACAAATTCATTTTATAAAATTCTACACACAAACATGTCACTTCCAAAAGTCTTACCATTCAATGAACTATGACCTGAAGAAATTGTTGAGCTGCAACAGTTCACTGTATTATAACGTAGACCCTTCTGAAACCGCTCCGCCAGAAAATCTGACACCTGAACTACAAGAGCCTCCATGGGATCAAATTACCTCTCCACTCACCAACCATTTCAAACTCTCCAAGTGTCTCTGTATCTTTTCCCAGTTACAGAAGACCAAGACTCATCAAGGAGCTGTGAAAAAGTCTGCGGAACCAACATCTCTCCTGACACTTTCCAAACAAGAAGATGAACACCCCCGACAACACAAAGGGATGCTCCTCTCTGTTCAGGCCTACTAACAAAGCTTATCTCATTGGAATCTAAAAAGATTAATTGATCGTTGACTCCATTACCCCTGGGTACCATGCTTGCAAAACCAACAAGCATTGGTAAAGCCAATAGGTCTCGCCCATAGGCAAACTATTGGCTTTGGTAATCGGGTGGGTGGCTACCAGGTGAGAAAGGAGGTACGAAACAGAGAACAAGGAACAAGAAACGGGGAAAGGTTGTCAGGGGGATGAATAAGAAACCAGAAAGGGAGGGCGAGACGGAATAGGAAACAGGGACGGGAGAAAGGAAGGAAACAAGAAACAGGGATGGGAGGGAATAAGAAACAGCAAGAGACCTGTAAACAGGAACACGCATTGAGCAAGCGGTCTGCAATAGTTCTGTCGCACCACTAGCTGCGCTGCATAGCTGTAATATCAGGCAGTCCAAACCTACAAATGAATCAACTAGTTACCAGCAATTTTGATAAAGGAGCAGGTAGACAGTTGTTGAACATGGACTCGAAGGGTGAGTGTGAGGAGAGAAGAAACAGGGAGGAGGTGGGGATAAGTTTAAAAAAACTACAAGATTTAACGCAGTCAGCAATGACAGTCTCTGACCGTGTCCTAGTGCAATGTGAGGTCGGCATTATACCTGAAGCATTTAATGTTGCCAGTCCAATGGAAAACAGAAAACAGCACGGGAGTTGGTAGCAGCAATGACGTGGGTGGGGGGGGGAGGGGGCGGTTGGGGAGGGGGAAGGGAAGCAGATAACAAGCAAGCAAGTAAGCAAGCAATAAGAATCCAGGTGGCAGCAAAGAACAAAATAGTGCCCGAATCACAACAAGAGCTGGGACGAGCACTCATTAAGGTAAATTGGTGCTTCGTCCATGCTCCACTGAAGGAACAGAACTGGCCTGTGATGTCTAATTGAAAGGCTGAAAAAGAAGAGTGAAGATGGAGCAAACCAATTTTAAGGGCGGGCTCCAAGACCTTTACTGTATAGAGCATCCCTCGTAGCAACAGTGCGTACGCGCTGTTTAGGTGAGACCTAAAAAGGTAGTTACCAAAACTACAAGATAACTCTCCTTCCTCACTTTCATCAGTACCCTATGAATTAGTCAATATGAGATAAAGCATTGCATCTCTAAACCACACCTGCTGAAAAGCATAAACAGCCCATGCTCCCTAATCCGGCCTCCAATATCTTAAAATCTGCGTGCACACAAATCCATATCCAGACCCCATTCTTCCACAGTTCTCTTGAAACAATCCCTATCCAACATCCAGTCACTTAACTATCTGAGATACCTTTATCCAATCTGCAATCAAATTCTCTGAACCTAGTAAATACTAATCCTTCAAAGATAAATGTATGCTCCAGACAGAACATAAATCCTTTGCCAAATACGACAACTGCTGTCTCTGAACTGATCTATGAAAGTCACTGCCGACTCATTGTGCATCTCCATGAAAAACATTCCCTTTCAACGCATCTTTCAAACTTCTAAACATATTCAAACCTGCCATCAATTCAATTTATAGGGAGGTGGTTCTCCTCTCTTGGCCATCTTCCACATGTTTCTTGACAATCCAGACAAGCATACCAGCCTAGATTGCTTGCATCCGTCTTCAAAAACAAATCCAGAGCAGTTCTAAAAATTGCACAACTGGTCCAGGCCACTACGTTTAGCAGCCTCCAAAGCAACTGCTCCCTTTTCTCTGACATTACTTTGTCCTCCTACCATAAACCTTTCCTCAAGCCAGAACCCTACATCCCTGAAGGGCTCTATCCAATGGATCTGGAAAATGTCCCAAACTGAAGATGACCACTTTTGACACACCTATCAAAGAAATTTCAATTTGAGAAAGAACACAGGATACCTTTATCAACTTCACCTTCCTTTATGGTAACAACACTACCACCTTGGAAGTGTCCACTTGAAATCACAGAAACTCCATCAGCTTGCATGGAACAATCACAGACTTTTGTACATTTTAAATGAAACCTAGTCTCTCCAGCAACTCTCTCACCATCCTTAACTGATTCAAAAGCTCTGTCTAGTCCGGAGTCATTACCAAAATATGATCTTGATAAATGATCAAACAAACTCTTACCTTTCACTAACTGACATTGCCAAAGCCAGTAGGTAGTGACTTTGGGACCTATTCTTTGCCAATGGCTTTTAGCGATGCTGTACAGCTTCCTGGTGCTGTGAAGCACGGCTAAAGAGAAATTTACATAAGCCTATGACACAACCGATATTGTCATTTTGTAGGTGCAAGCTCTACCCATTTGCCCGCCAATAAAATGATAGAGGATTTTTTCCTATTAATTTACCGATCAGAGTTAGATCAATAAATAAAAAGAAAAAAGTGTGGAAGTGATTTTCTTTCTGAAAGAGAGTGGGAAGAAGCAACAGGCGCATGGAAATGTAAACATGGCAGGCAATGGCAGGGAGGATAATTAACACTAGATAAACAGAGAGAGCACAACGTGGAGTGTTAAGGTAGAAAAGCAAATGTGCAAGAGAGTAACATAGAGCTGGGGGGAGAAGAGCACGGGAGAGAGGGGAATGTGGAGCACAGGAGCGCAAGAGATGCATAAAGGCTAGTGAGGAACGTGGAGCAGGGTGAAAGACACAGGAAGAAAGCAGAGCAGACAAGGACATGAGGGTAAGCACAACAAGAAGGGGAGTAGGGTAGAAGCACATAGGCAAGACAACAACATGGACCCTGGCAGAAAGGAAAAAGAAGTACATGAAGGAGACAGCGGGAAAACACATGCACTCTCATAGCGGGTTTAACCAAAAAGAAAAAAGGGAAAAAAGTAGTGCCTGAAAATTAAGCAGTTGAGGGAAACAAGTAATGAGGCCATGCTCCAGGGGAGGAACAAACACAAATAAGAAGGAAAGCCCACACATGCAAATAAGAAGCAAGCAAATAAGGGGGGCAAAATCAATGAATGGTAAGCAATGGAAGGGCTGTAGGGCCGTTTTAAGCGGACAGGGGGCCTTTTTGCCACAGACAGGTTGTACAGTCTGGTAGGAGACACCTAAACATGAGAACATCTAATCAAACTTAAAAAGCTGCAGATATAAATGTGTGTGACTTGCACTGTTCACGTCTATATACAAGTATACTGATGCTTTGAATGAGACAGGTATGGCATTCAAGTACGAATGCACATTTATTAGTTAAACATACACAGATGTATACTAGCTGCATCTTTTTTTCACAAAAGTGAGATAAAAATGGATTGAAATAGATATATTTTTTTAATCCATGCTTCATCCCTTTAATTCCTCCAGGTTAGTCCCCCTTCAAAACGAAGGAGAACATCAAATCCAATCCCAACTTTATTCAATTCTAGTTCTTGTTGAATGTGGAGCTTCCGATGTTTATATGGCTATTCAATGGGCTTCAGACCATCAGATACATGTTACAGAGAAGGAAGTTTCTATCTCTAAAAGCTATGAATGGAACTTTGGTGGCAGCAGAACTAGTCACTGAGGAAACTTTGAGTTGCTGAATCGAAGGGGTCTTACCACCGGATCCGGATCAAATTAGATGAATTAAAGACAGCATTTAGAACCCAATTTATGCATTACACATACCACATGATGCCATTTTATCTTTGTAACACACCTGCTGTTTTCTAGCGCTCTATGAAATCTATCTTCTCTGTTCAAATTCTTCAGAAAGTGGAATCTATCTTGATGACATTCTTATATTCTCTACAGATCCAGCAGACCATTCCCTTCATGACCATTTTATTGTTCAGTGTTTACCTGTTGTGTTCGACCTGGCAAGTGCACCCACTTCCCAGGCCCTAACCTTCCCTTTTCTTACACGCAAGACAGCCATATGGTAGGCCCAAGGTACCCCCATGTGCAGGGTGCAATGTATGTGAAAGGTAGGACATGTACTGGTGTGTGTGTGACATGATGTGTCCCAATAGTGAAATACTGCCAATTTTGCTTTCCACTATTGAAAAGCTATCTTGTCCTATAGAATAGAATGGGAAATGCTTTGTAACATCTTACAAGTATAACTTCCCATTGGAACAGGATAGAGAAATAAAGTTTAGGGTCTCTGAACTCAGAATTTAATAACACATATTTTAGTAAAGATGTCTTTTAAAATTGTGTGTTTGAAAATACTACTTTTAGAGAGTAGGCCTTTTCTTGTTTAACCATTCTGTGTGCATCTGCCCGTTTGTGGATTGATGGTCTGGTTTTGGAGTGACAGGGGCTGAGGATGTGCAGGGGCTGAGGATGTGCATTCACTGTAGACTGCCAGCAGGCATGTGTCACAAGCAGGATGCACAAGGTCCTGAATCCCAGCAGCCTCAGAGTCAGTCTCACTGAAATCCAGGATAGGGCTGAAACATTGGTATCATAGCCTGAATATCCTGAAATAGCCGTTCGGGAGGATATGCTCGAAACTGCACTGTTTCCAGAACAGCTTCAATGAAAGTGAGTATCTGAAAGGAAGTCAGGTGTGACTTTGGCACGTTGATAGTGAACCCCAGCTAGTTTAAGAGGTCCCTCATAGCTTGGAGGTGTAAGACGACAGCCTAGGGAGAGTCTGCCTTCAATAGCAAGTCGTTGAGATAGGGAAGTATGGCACCCCTGATCTCCGCAGATGAGCTGCAACCACCTCCATCACCTTGTTGAACACCCGAGGGACACTGGTAAGGTTAAAAAGGAACACTGTAAACTGAAAGTGCTCGTGGCCCACTGTGAACTGCAGATAACGCCTGTGAGCAGGCAGGACAGGAATGCGGAAGTATGCGTCTTGCAAGTCCAATGCTACCATCCAGTCTCCTGGGTCCAGGGCAGACAGGAATGGAGCGTGAGCATTTTCTCCTTCTTGAGGAAGAAATTGAAAGGGTGCAGGTTTAGGATAGAAAAAAGGCCTCTGTCCTTCTTGGCCACTAGAAAGTAGCAGAAATAGCAACCAGGACCTACTTCTGGCATCGGCACCCTATGTATGGCTCCCTTGGGCAAGAGAACTGTCACTTCCTGGTGGAGCAAAGTAAGATGGTCCTCCATCAGCAATTCACAAAAAGCTGGCATGGGTGGTCATGAAGGTGAGGGAGTAGCTAGAACAACTAACAGGAGGTGATAAGTCAGTTCATAAGGAACAGAAAGCCACTGAACGCCGTGAACAATGTATAGAAACCTCTTCAAATAGTTTGTGCATCACCTGGCGGGAGTTAAGAGTCCATCAGCCCACCCTTACTGGCGGAGCTTCGTCATCAGAGACTCTAGGGGGTCACGGTCTGAGCCCACAGTGTCGAGCCAACAGAACCCTGCCGGGTGCCCAACCGGATACTTCCCGAAGAAGAAAGACTCCTGCCACGGTGTGTATTCAAACTTTGAAGACTCTAATAATGTGCAGTGCTCTAGTGTAAATGTGCATTAAAAATGACTACCTGGGCAAAAAATATGTTTATTAGGAATTGTCGAGGTGTCATGTTTAAAAAAACACAAATAGTCTTGAGAAGATTGACTATTTCCTGACTCTGTCTGATAAGGTCGACATGTTTCAGCTGGTTTGGTCAACTGACCCGGCTTTCTTCGGGACCTAGAAAATGGTAGAAATAGGCTAATGCAGGGTAAACATGTTTAGTGTATAAATCGTGAGAAAACAATACTTAAACAGTAAAAATACAATCATCAGGTACGGTTGTGGCAATAGCCACCCTACTGGACAAGCAACCTTGTGCTTGGACGTAAGAACAATGTCTTCTTTCCTAAAAAAAATTCAGAAAATCAAACCATCAGAAAGGCGTTTCATACAAAAATCCCAGTATCAGTGACTACTATTCAGCAGTGCCCATTACGCACTGCCCTCTCTATAGAAGAACCCAAAAAATGGTTACATACAAACACAATTTCAAAAAACTGTATTCAACTCACCCAGCCTTTTGTGGGAGTAGCCCCTTCAGACAATTTGAAGAACCCATCGGTCTGATGTTATAGACCTCCAGTGATGCAGGTGAAGGTGTATCCTGCCTCCCACTGAGTGCCTATAATGATAAGAGGGCAAACTATAAAGATTTGGAGGCTGCGGCTGCCAGGGGCGGGGTGTGGAATGGCCCAACCTCTGGCTGCCCGACCCACAAGGTCTGTGGGTACCGATTCTTCAGCCACGTAGAGGCTGGGAAGATTGCCCGCCGTGGTGTCTGGGAGTTTATAGACACGGCTGGAAGCCCCTTCTATGGTCATGAAAGGAGCGAAAGGCGGATTGGGACTGGAGAGGGCCCATGGAAAGGACCAAGTACCTGGATGTAGCCCTGCTGTCATTGAAGCGCTCCAGCGCGGAGTCCACCTGGTCTCCGAAGAGACAGGAGCCATCAAAGGGCATGTCCATAACCAGTTGTTCTCAGCCAGGCATTGCGCTGCAAGGCCACTGTTGAGGAAACCGCTCTGTCTAGCAAGACGGTGTTATCCAGTCCAAACAGGATTGTGAACTTAGCTTCACCTCTCCAGTCAGCAAAGGCTTGGAAAGTATGGTTTGGACCTTCTCCAGAACTATGGACAGCACCTGTGA
Source organism: Triturus cristatus (assembly GCF_964204655.1). Taxonomy (NCBI): domain Eukaryota; kingdom Metazoa; phylum Chordata; class Amphibia; order Caudata; family Salamandridae; genus Triturus; species Triturus cristatus. Next base: position 544,518,843 of record NC_140586.1, read on the forward strand.
AATAGAATCCCAAACAGCATTGGAGTAACAGCCAAAAAGCATTCAGTGTTCACAGACTGCATGGTCAGGCTGATGGAAGAAAATATCTTCTTGCCTAAGGTGCTCAGACTCTTCGATTCCCTATCCGGTGGGGTGGTAGGGAATGAGCAAGGATTTATACAGGAAGTAGAGCCTTAGAATACCAAGCTCTCCAGGGTAGGATGCTTTGTGAGTAAATTAGGGTCCCCTGGGACAGGGCGATGGCAGCAGGTAATCGTCCTGTTCACTGGAGCCCCTGCGCTGGGTTTGAACCAAGTCCCAAGCAGTACATCTGTAAGGGCTTCATTAAATGGGCTGAAGCGGTTCTGAGGGCGTGACTCCCAGCTGAAGCACCTCTGTCAAAACGTTTATCTTGACTGCAACCAAGGGTAGGATAAGGTCCAGCGCCTCCATCGCCCTTCTCACCACCAGATGCCGTCCCACCACCACACCAAATGATCCCCCCCCCTTCTCCGTAGCCACGGTAGGGGGAGAAAGCATGCAAGTTTCTGGAGATGTGTCCTGTCCACTGGCCCCCACTAAGTCCTCACACCAGCCCACATTGGTATGTAAAGGTTGGTATTCTACAGGGTCTAGCGATCCCTCCTTATCCTCCGTGGGTTTTAGCCCATAGGAATAGGGCTCAGGCTCTGGCCTAAAAGGCATGGCTCCCGTCAGCATCAGACAACACCCCTCCGGTTCCGTGTTGGAGAGCAGAACGGGGATGGCACTTCTGGTGCCGGAGAAGGTCAAGATGATACGAACGGTGCCAGTCCAGATCCATCTGTGGATCTAAGGGGCCCAACTGGAGCAGGAGAAGAGCTGCTGGAATGGAACCAGTAGGGGATCCTCCCAAACCAGCGAGGCCCAAAGATGCGCTGGCGGGAATTGGCCTCTCAAAAATGGCCCCACAAAATTCCTTAAGTTGAGCGGGGGTCGCTCCTGGAAACTCAAGGACAGGAGTCTGCTTGGCATCAAACAAAGATGCTCTCTCGTCGCATCTGAAAAGGGCATTGGACGAGGTGAAGTTGAAGACCTCTTCAATTTCTTGCTTTATTTCTTTCTGTGGGACTTACCGGAGTGTCCTGACTACTTCAAATGTGACAAGGATCTTGAACTAAGCGACCAATCCCAGGACCTTCCTCTCGACCGAGACTATCATGGGGTCGCATGTCTGGTGGCAAGTAGCTTAAGGGACCGTTCCCTCATGGCCTTGGGGTGCATGGAGCAGCAATCTGTGCAGGTCTTTGCATTGCGGTCACGCTCCAGGCACTAGATGGAAACAAGATGCGGATCCGTCACCGACATCTGTCGATGACAGGCACTGCAGGGCTTGAAGTTGCGGGGATTCTGCACATACACAGAACTATGCGCAGGAATGCAGGACCTTGGTGTATAGGGGCTAAGCCTTCCTACCGCCTCATTACCCACAATGCCAGGACTGACTAGCTAGTGTCTCAATCGCACTCCTAAGCAATCACTAAGATGCAAATGATTAGACACCCCAGAATACAAAACTCCTGATTCTCTCAGGAATCGCGGTAACAAGACATGCCCTTTCGCTCGCTCACACGTACTTGTCCACAATAAGAATTGTCTGTGTCACAAGTATAGTTTAAAATGTTAATTTTAACTATCGTGCTCTATAACGCAGTATACGAGCCACTACCAACAGCAAAATGCATATACTCAACAGTCAGCACTGTAGCAAGTCCGTATAACTTTCTTCTAATTTAGCATTTCCAATGCACTACCCTATTTCTCAGCCTATACTTCTCTCATTATATCTTCTAGCCCAACTGTATGACTCATCTCAAACTTCTTTCTACTACTCTTTCCAATGCACTACCCTAGCTCTCACCCTATACATCTATCAATATATCCTCTACATCCACTCTCATTTATCCCAAACCTAATACCACTACTATAATCACCAAAATAACCCTCTGTAGACTCTCTCCTACTCTACCCTTCCTTGCATCATCTAACACCTCTTTTACTATACAGATCCCCCAAAACAAACCTTTCTAAACTCTTCCTTTTGACTCATCCCCTCCAAAATCCCTTTTTACTCATCCAAAAGCCTCCTCCTACTGCTATGGCCTCAAAAAGAAAATCCTTCACTCTTATATCCCTCCACTATCCTTTTCAATCAAAATAACAGACTAACATGTTCACTTCTCAAATTCCATATTCCACTATGCTAATTCACCACTAATCCTTTATGGGTTCCAGAGTAGCATGCTACTCGCCAATAAAGCATTTCAACACCCCATCAGGGTTACAAGCGCTATATAAATGCAAACCTTTTTCCCTTTTCTACCCGTCCCATCTCAATCCAAATAACTGACTAACATATCCACCACTCAAATTAATTTCATATTTCACCATATTAATTCAACACTAATTCTTATGGGTTCCAGAGTAGCGTGCTACTCGCCAAAAAAGCGCTTTAAAACCCATCAGGGGTAACAGGTACAATATGAATGCAAACCTTTCTTCCCCTTCTATCCCTCCGCTTTCCTTCTCACTCCAAATAACTGACTAATATCCACCACTAAAATTACTCTCATATTTCACCATACTAATTCACCACTAATCCTTTATGGGTTTCCGGAGTCGCGTGCTTCAACACCCCATTAGGGGTAACAAGCGCTTTATAAATATAAACCTCTTTCCCTCTTCTATCCCCGCCACCTACCCTTCTCTAGCCAAATAACTGAATAACATATCCACCACTCAAATCACTTCATATTTCACTATAATAATTTGCAACACTAATCCTCTATGGGTGCCGGAGTAGCGTGCTACTCGCCAGTAAAGCGCTTCAACACCCATGAGGGTTAACAGGTGAAATATGAATGCAAACCTTTCTTCCCCTTCCATCCCTCTGCTATCCTTCTCACTCCAAATAATTGACAAATATCCACCAGTCAAATTACTCTTATTTCACCATACTAATTCACCACTAATCCTTTATGGGTTTCCAGAGTAGCGTGCTTCAACACACCATTAGGGGTAACAAGCGCTATATAAATACAAATCTTTTTTTCCTCTTCTATCCTTCTGCTATCCTTCCGAATCCAAATAACTGACTAACATATCCATCACTTAAAATGTACTTGCATGTTTCACTGAACTAATTCAACACTAATCCTCAATGGGTCCCGGAGTAGCGTGCTACTAGCCGAAAAAGCACTTTGACGCCTCGTCAGGGGTAGTAAGCACTATACAAATGCAATTACAGTACAATAGATCATAAAGGGAGATGTCATCTTATAAAGACAGTGGATGAAGGGCTATAAGGCATAGCCACCCGCTCCTTGGCCAGAAGAAGTATTATTGTATAACAGAAGATCTTTGGGCTTTGTCAGCAGACGCCCTTCCTTGGTGCCTAGATGGTGAATCTACATCATAGGAACAGCATGGCTCGATACCCTGGAAAAGTCACTCTCCACATCTGGGTGCTTTAACCAAACATGCACTCCCATAATATCAAAGCACGAGTCTTCAACAGACGCAGCTATGTTAGCATGCTTTGTCTAGGTGCTAGGGACTGATCAGAACAGAATAACATGGGGCATTGTTTATCGACCTTGCTCACCGTGTTCAGAATAAACTCCAGGAACAGACAGAGAACGCACAAAGCAGACGGTTCTCCTGTGAAAGGCATAAACAAAGTCTTGCAAAGATAAAGTCATGTAGTAAGGTACGCAAAACGGGATCATAGCAGCAGAGCTCATGCTAATTTAGTGATGTCGACAATGTCCTTATCGGCCATATGACACCTAGTGGACATTCCTGCTACACCAGGAGAACATTTTTCGCAAAAAGATGATGTCGACGAAAGTAAAAAACTAAAAATTCAAAAAAAGTTAGTGAAAAATTGACTAGGGTTTGCTCTCTTCGGATCTGCGCTGACTGATGCGGAAAGAAAAGAAATGACGCAAGTGTGCCGAGGTGGCACCTATATAGCCATTGCGCACATCACTTCCGGCGCCGATGATGCCACATGGAGCTGAAGGATGGCACATACCGGCATGCAGAGGTACTAATCACAAACAATTTCCGGGACCAGTCTCATACCTGGGGCTAATTCTAAGGTAAGGAATCTGAAGTTAGCCTAATTATTGAAGCCAATAACCGAGGCTAGCCTGGAAGTAAAGGTGGCAATAAAGTATAACAAGGATGAGAGAGCGATTCCACCATTAAGAGGAAGCAGCAAGTAAATATCGGCAGGTGTTGGCCTTTCATATTGCCAAATACACTCAAAAAGTGTCTTTAGAAGATAAAGTGGAATTGATATATATATATATATATATATATATATATATAGATATATATATATATTACCTACTGGCGGTCGCCAGTAGGTAGTTATAGTTAGGACCACGTTTCCATAGGAAAACCTCAACATTCTATTTTGAATAACTTTGGCGCCGGTCGACGAATCCTCGCGAATTTCTCAAAATAGGTGGGGCGCTACGCTCCGCTCCTACCCTGAAAGTCTCGGGGGGATCCGTCAAGCGGGGGCTGAGATAAAAGGGGGGTCCCAAAACGCGTTTTTCCCATGCATTTTTCCATAGGACCTTTAGAACGAGCTACAGCCCGAACGGCTGAACAGAATTACTCAAAATTTGGCAGAGAGGTAGTCCCTAGGTCAAGGAAGTGCCTTTTGTAGGTTTGGTGTAAATCTGTTCAGTAGATTCTGAGAAAATAGCCTTTAAATCAATATATATATCTGAGCCCACTTACGGTACGCTTACCGTACGCTTACGGTAAGCGTACGGTGGCGTGCGCAAGCGCGATTCTGATTGGCTCTTAGATCTTAGTAAACATTCGAATCGGCCGAAACCAGGAAGCGGCGGCCGCCATTTTGTGTATTTCACTCTGAAAAAAAAGAGTGAAAACAAGGAAAGGGGGCAATGAGGAGAGTTACAGACCCCCTAACATTTGTAAGGGGGTCAAAGAAGGACAGAAAAGTACAAAGAAAACATTTATTGATTTTTAAAAAAATCACGGGGTACGCGTACGGAAGCTTACGGTAAGCGTACGGTAGGAAAAAAAAAAAAAAATGAAAATCAGATTTAAGTGTTTAGATATTAGGGGGCTCTAAAAAGAGCCGTTGTGTTTATGAAATGATTTTTTAGTGGTACCTACAAGTAAGTACCGATGCAGAGTCTAAGGTTCAAGAGGAAGACTCTGTTCCCTTCATCATTGAAGTGCACACCATCTCCTCTATAAAGGTCTTGCATGTCATAACGCAAGTTGTTGTGGTAAATGGCACCCATACCATAGTCACGGAGGAAAGCAGAAACAGATTTGTTGACGTGCTTTCTTGCTTTGTCATCGCACCGCGTGCCCACCGTGCGTGCACGGCACTAACTGCGTAAAGTGGGCGCGCGGTGCGCGAAGCGCACCGCGTGCTCACTGTGCGCGCACGGTGCGCGAAGCGCACCGTGCGCGCACGGAACGAACTGCGTTAAGTGGGCGCGCACGCCACGAATGGCGTAAAGTAACTTAGCATTTAAAAAACCGTACAAATTCACTGAAAAAACCATAGGTTTCACACACGTTATAGTTAGGAATTAGCATTTAAAAAACCTTGCAAATTCACTGAAAAAACCATAGGTTTCACACATGTTATAGTTAGCGGAAATTTTACTGATAAAAAACCAATGAAATTCCCCCGTTATAGTTAGTGCAGGCAACTATAACTCACGCGACCGCAATCTTCTGCTGATGACATATGTGTCTTTATGAAAAAAAAATATTTGTAATATATGTATAGCTAAAAATGTATGGAAGAAGACATGGGCAAATAAGTGTCTAAATACAGTATTAGCATCAGCAGAGGATTGCGGTCGCGTGAGTTATAGTTGCCTGCACTAACTATAACGGGGGAATTTCATTGGTTTTTTATCAGTAAAATTTCCGCTAACTATAACATGTGTGAAACCTATGGTTTTTTCAGTGAATATAGATATATATATATATATATAGATATATATTACCTACTGGCAGTCGCCAATAGGTAGTTATAGTTAGGACCTATTTTCCATAGGAAATCCGCAACATTCTATTTGGAATAACGTTGGTGCCGATTGACGAATCTTTGCGAAATTTTCCAAACTTTTGGCCAGCTCCGGTCCGCTCCTATCCTGAAAATTTCACGGTGATTCGTCAAGCGGGGGCCGAGAAAAAGGGGGGTCCCAAAAAGCATTTTCCCCATGCATTTCCCATAGGACCTGTTGACGCAGCTATAGCCCGAACTGCTGAACGGAATTACACCAAATTTGGCAAAGAGGTAGTCCTCAGTTCAGACTCGTGCCTTTTGCTTAAATGGTGTAAATCCGTTCAGTAGTTCCTGAGAAAATTAGAGTTAAAAAGATAGATATATCTGGGCGGAGCCTAGCCACACATCTCATCGTGAGATCTGATTGGCTGTCAGTACTTCATCTAAGAAGTGTTGGCAGCCATCTTGGGACCAATATACATGATAGCACCTCATTAAAAAGCATTGCAGTTAATAGAAGGTTTTAAGACTTTAGTTAAATTATAAATCATTTGTTGACGGTACTATACTGATTTTAGGAATTGTGGTGTGTTCTAAGATGATTTTACCATGTGAAAAAGCCTTCTGCTGTGATATCATGAATCATGTTTGAGAGAAATCTATTTTCTCATGCTTTTCCCACAGAGATTTGGAAGGTGATCTATAAGTTAAACTGAGAGCATATTTTCTGTAAATTCACATTTTCTTTCTCAGTCATGTGAGAATGAAGTCTGACATTCTCAGTAAAACATGTACATCCAACAAGGGCAGAGACTGTCAGTTGATTCCTTTGTGTTCTACTGCAGCTTCCCAGAGTGTTCTAAAGAACAACTAGAGCCCCAACAGTCCTACTTATGACAAACGTATTGCACACCTGAAGCCATCTTGATTGGAATAAAGTGGTAACACTTAAAACATTTAATTTACAAAGGAACAAAATGAGGGGGTTAATTTTGCCACAGAAGTTATGATTAGTGCCGCAGAAAGGAAAATTAGAGCACATTTTGACTTCTCAAATCCTCTTCTATTTCATAAAAAAATTCTGACATGCAGACTGAAACATGCACTTTGAATACCAGCAGCAGACTTCCCTGGTGAGCAGTAGCTTTACAACAGTGATCTAATGAGCAACTAGAGTGCTAACATTCAGAATTTATTGCAAATGTGTGACACATCTGAATGCCCTCTTGATGGAACCAAAATAAAAAACTGAAAGTATTTCCTACTGAGGAGACTGCAGTAAATGAGGAAATTAGGAAACTTCATAACAAATAAGTCTCCCAAGATGGCCACCAGAGACAAAAGAGCCCAAATGTAGCCCAAATATCACCCAAATGTAGCCCAAGTATAGCCCAATGCCTGAATGTCCCAGAGTGTTCTTAAGAACAACTAGAGCGCTTACTGTCTTACTTATGACAAAGTATGGCACACCTGAAGCCATCTTGATTGGAATAAACTGGTAACACTTAAAACATTTAATTTAAAAAGGAACACAATGAGGGGGTTCATTTTGCCGCAGAAATTATGATTAGTGCTGAAGAAAGAAAAATTAGGGCACATTTTGAGTGACTTCTCAAATCCTCTTCTATTTCATTAAAAAATTCTGATATGGGGGAGGAGCTTAGCGCGTGATCAAGATGGCCGCGTGAGCCTAGAGCTCCCGAGACCCTCGCTCCCTCCGGCATCTATCCTGTCTATTATCCTGTACTTGATGCCCGGACTATTGGAGAGGATCTGCTGCTGAGGCGGGAACCGTTGTCCGGGTCGAAATCGCCCACCGGAGACCGAAGTTATACTGCCTGGAAGTTTGGGGCCTAATCCCCGCACGGTGCCCGGGACTTGCGTTGGCACAGTGCCCGTGCCCTAATTGAACAACAGCGGCCTGGTCGGGGAGGAGTCGTCGGAGGAGGAGGGGATTTCACTTTCACTTTCGCCTTCCAGTCTCCGGGGCGCCCGGGACGGGGCGTGCGCGGCGCCAGCCACTGGTTGCATGCCCATTTACCCTGTACGGGCTAGGAGATTGTCTACACGGCAGATTGCGATGTCGACCAGATCGGACGCCGACAAACAGAAGCCCAAGAACACCAGGCGGGGCACCTCCACCCAGACTAATACCATGGACCGCTATGCCCATCAGAGGGGGTCCCCGGGCGAATCAGGCCCGACGTCGGAAGCCTCGAAGGACGCGGCGTCCCCCTCCACAGAATTAACCCTGCAGGACATCATGGGGGCCATCGAAGGGATGAAGTCCTCGATTGGGCAGCAATTTGAGACCCTGGCACAAAAAGTAGATGCCATATCGATAGATGTCAACCTGGTTCGGGCCGACCTCGGCAAAACTAATGAGCGGGTTCAGTCCTTGGACCTCAAGACTGCCGGCCTCCTGGGCGATGTCTCCGGCCTCCAGCAGGAAGTCCGTACTCTCCGGGCAGCAAATGATCACTTCGCCCGCCGGTTGGAAGACTTCGAAGGCCGTGCTAGGCGCAACAACGTGCGCATCATTGGGGTCCCGGAAAATTCGGAGGAGCAGTCGGTGGACCTGTTCGTGGAGGACCTGGTGGCGAACCATCTGGCACCCAAAGGCCTTAGCAAGTTCTTTACCGTCGAACGGGCCCATAGAGTTCCTGGCGGGAGGCCCAAGGTGGGGGCCCCACCAAGGCCGATTGTCGCCCGGATCTTTAACTTCAGGGATCGAGATGCCATACTACAAGCATCGCGGACGGCCGGCCCGCTGCCATTCCAGAACACTACTGTAAGCTTTTATCCGGACTTCACTCAGATGGTGCAAAAGCAGCGGCAAGGCTTCATGGCGGTCAAGAGAAGACTGCGTGAGATGGGACTAAAATATGCCATGCTCTTTCCTGCAAGGTTGCGGGTGGTGTTCGAAGAGCGAACTTTCTTTTTTGAGGCACCCGACATGGTCGGAGACTGGCTGGACACTCTGCCCCAAGGGCGGCCTGGCGTGGAACGCTCTGGTGGCGCAGATGGTGCCGGTGACGAACATTGAACCAGGACTTAAGTACCACGACTCCGATCCCTCCGGGAGGTTGATAGTCCGGGGGGTGGCGGGGGCAGTAGGGGAGCTTTTCCTCCTCTGGGGTTCTTTCCGTAGACTAGTTTTATAAGGGGCGACAGGCACACTGCAAGTTGGGGGGCACTTTAGAGCTTACGCAGGGGTGCAGGGTGGGGGGTGGGTGGGGTTTGTTGTTGGGGTTGTTGTTGTTTTTGGTTCTGCAAGGCGTCATGATGCAAGCTCCTGTGGTTCGGGTCGGGTTCCACGTGGGTGGTGGTGGTCTCCTTACATGCTGGGATGGGGGGTAGGGGCCTCAAAATACTCAGTTGGAATGTGAATGGCCTGGGGGATCGTATTAAGCGTGGGATTGTACTGCAATTTCTGAAGAGATGTGCCCCCGATATTGTCCTCTTGCAAGAGACGCACTTGATTGGCAACACGTGCCATGCACTTAGTCGTAAAGGCTATAAGTTTGTTGCGCATTCCGGGTTCACCTCGGGTTCCAGAGGGGCGGGAATACTAGTCAGATCCTCTCTCCCATTTGAGGTTGACTCTACTACTGTAGACGATAGGGGGCGCTTCGCGGCAGTAGCGGGACGGTGGGAGGGCAGGACGCTGGTCCTGGTGTCTGTTTATGTCCCCCCTGCATTGCAGCCCACTACCCTAGCGGACTTAGAGAGGACATTACTGGATCTCCCAGAGGGCGTGTTGGTGGTGGGTGGTGACTTTAATGCGGTCGGCTCCGGCCTGCTTGACAGGCACCCGCAGAGGATTTCGGGGGGGGCTCAGAAGTGGCTTCCTGATTTCATAGACACCTTAGGGCTGGTTGATTGTTGGAGAATGTTGCATCCCACACAACGGCAGTACACTTTCCACTCAGGTGCGCATGGCAGTCTCTCCAGAATTGATTATGTCCTTACTCTGGCTGCACACGCTTCCAGTGTCTCTGAGGCCAGGCACATGGCACGAGGTATTTCTGACCATTCTCCGGTGTGGATCTGTATGGATGTTGCCAGAGGAGTGGGTGGTAGGGTGGCCCCAATTAATCCGTGGCATCTTAGAGACCCTGTGACTCGTAGTGAGGTACTTAAGGCGATCGACCGTTATTTTCAAGAAAACCTCGGTTCGGTCACGTCGGCGGTGTCCTTGTGGGAAGCATTCAAAACCGTGATTAGGGGTGAGGCCCTCTCCTTGATTACAGCGGCCAAGCGTCGGAAGGACGCGGAGGTCGCCCAGCTTGAGGCGGAGATCGCAGACCTAGGGCTGGCCCTGGAGGGTGAGGTCACGGAGGAGGCGCTGCACGAATTGAGCCTTAAGCAATCGGAGTACAGGGCCCTCGTGACTGACGCAGCCAAGGCTCTGAGTAGGGAACAGCAGGGCCGTCTGTACGACGTCGGGGACAAGGCCGGGAAATTGATCGCGTGGCTAGACAAGAAGGAGAGGGTCAATCGAGTGGTGCCGGGCCTAGTGACGGAGGCTGGCGTCATGGTCACGGAGCCGGACGACATAGTCCAGTGCTTTGCGGATTACTTCCGCATGGTCTATACATCCGTGTCGGACAGGCCTGTGGAGGACTCATGTGCACTCCTGCGCGATCTCGCCCTGCCTTGCCTCTCCGACGTGGACAGGGACGACCTTGATGGCGACATCACGGTCGATGAGATTGCGGGGGCGATCCGTTCTCTGCGTCCGGGCAAGGCCTCGGGTCCGAATGGTCTGCCCATTGAGCTCTACAAACTCCAGCCGGACAAGATCGCTCCGCATCTACGAGCCATGTTTGTGGAGGCGCGGGCGACGGGTTCCCTCCCGCCCGACCAGCGCCTGGCAACGATCGTGGTCATCCATAAAGATGGCAAGCCTAGAGATAGGTGCAGTTCATACCGGCCGATCTCGCTCCTTAATGCTGAGCCGAAGATCCTTGCTAAAATCCTCGCAAACCGGCTAGTCAGGGTGGTCGGTGACCTGATCCACCCCGACCAATCTGGATTCATCCCACATCGAAATACTGCGTTGAATCTTAGGCGCATTCATGGTGTGATCGCAAGGGTCGGGACGATGCGGGAACCGGCCGTGGTGGCGGCGCTCGATGCAACGATGGCATTCGACACGGTTGAGTGGGCATATTTGTGGGCCGCGCTCGCGAAGTTCGGCTTCGGGCCCGGATTTGTGGGCTGGGTGAGGCTCTTATACGAAGGACCTCTCGCCAAAGTAGCGGTTAACGGGAGGGCCTCCAATCCCTTCGACTTGGGAAGGGGTACCAGGCAGGGTTGTCCCCTCTCGCCGCTGTTGTTCGCTCTCGCCCTTGAGCCGCTAGCCGCATGGATACGGTGGCACCCAGACGTGAGGGGGATTCGCTGGTCCCCCGACCACGAGGACCGCATTTCCCTCTATGCCGACGACATTCTGCTCTATCTTACCTCACCCCGGAAGTCCCTTATAGTTGTCTGCGACATCTTGACTTCCTTCGGGAGGAACTCGGGGCTCACCATCAACTGGGGTAAGTCATATCTGTACGCCCTGTGTGGAGACGCTCCGGTTCCCCCGCGGAATTGCCCGATCCAGATCGCCCGGGAGGGCTTTCAGTATCTTGGGATCTATATTTCAGCCGACCCCACGGTACGGTATGAGCGAAACCTGCTCCCTCCGTTGGCGCGCCTGCGGCGGGACGTGGCAGGCTGGAGGCGGCTGCCGCTTTCCCTCCTCGGTCGTGCGGCGCTATTTAAAATGATGTCGCTTCCCCGCTTTCTCTATGCCCTGCAGAACACCCAGGAGCTGGTCCCGGCCAATTACTTTCGGGAGGTTGAGAGTCTACAGCGTTCGCTGCTGTGGGACGGCCGCCCGCGTATAGCGATAGCAAAACTAACTCTCCCTTGGTATGACGGGGGTATCGCGCTTCCCGACATCCGGAGATACTATTGGGCCTCCCAACTGAGCGCAGTCAACCACGGAGTCTACGGTCCTGCGCTTAGCCCCGGCTTCGCTATGGACCGGTGGTTGTTGCGGGGTGGTGGCTACTATAGAGCACTTTATTCAAGGGCCCCGGCTGGATCCCTCACGGGGCCGACCGGGGTGGCGGTGCACGTGTGGAAGGCAGTCACGAACTCCCTGGGGTGGAAGGATAGACTCACACTGGCCACTCCGCTGTTTGACTCGGACATGCTGGGGAAACTCTGGAACTCTAAGGGTTTCGACAAATGGGACCTGATTGGTATCTCCAGGGTGGGGGACATGCTGGCCAAGGGGCGGATTAAGTCGTTTACAGAGCTGCAGACGGAATATGCGCTAGAGGGCACGGAATACTTCCGGTACGCGCAGGTACGTCATGCGCTGCGGTCGGTCCTCGTTGAGGGGGAGAAGGTGCCTGAATCCTCTCCGTTGGAGGACCGGATCTTGGACGGCCATGTGCCGGAGAGCACAATCTCTCTCATTTACAAGAAGCTGGTGAACGTCCGTACCGATCTCCTCCTGGGGGTGCGGGACCAGTGGACTAGAGACGGTCTTGAGCTGGACGATGAGGACTGGCAGTGCGCTGTCTCCTCCCCGAAAGAGGTTGCCATCCCCGCCAGGCTGCGGCTGGTCCAGCTTAAGATACTCCACAGAGTCTATGTCACTGGCCCCCGGTTGGTCCACATGGGTTTCTCCGAGGACGGGCTGTGTAAGAGGGGCTGCGGGATGGTGGGCACCTTTCTGCACATTATATGGGAGTGTGGTGTGATTGCGGAATTGTGGAAGCAGATTCATGTTGTGATGCAGGAGGTCACGGGTATTGTGTTGCACTCAGAGGCGCGGCGCTGTCTCTTGAACGTGTGGGGCCCTACAGACTACGATGCTGCGCAGACTCAATGGGTGACCCTTGGTAATATGGTGGCCAAGCGGGATATTGCACGATTGTGGGGATCCCCTAGCCCGCCCACCCTGGATGCATGGAAGGATAACATGGACTGGTGCATGTTTCGGGAGAAAACAGTGTATTGTGCACGGGGGAGGCCCAAGAAATGGCACAAGGTGTGGGGGGGGTGGAACCAGTATAGGGGGTACATCTGCCTGCCTCCTGCCACTGACCCACCAGAGGAGCACCTTTCCCCCTAGCCCCACTTCCGACTTGAGTTTTGCTGATGAAATCTGATAGAAAGTTAGTGCCTCTGCCTCTCCCTCCCCTCCACACTTGAGGGCTGATCTGATGGTGGATATGGGGCCGCCTCATCGGTGGGATCTGACGCGAACACACGATGTGTATTGCCTTGCTTGTTATGTTTTTCTTTAAAAATTGAAACCTTTTCTCTCTCCTGCATGACAGCTATAGAAGACTACATATGTTGATTGACGAGCTGCCGAACCTCCGGGTTGTCGGCTGAATAGCTGTGTATCTGAAATATCCGAATAAAGGTTTTAAAAAAAAAAAAATAAAAAAAAAAAAAAAAAATTCTGATATGCAGACTGAAACATGCACGTTTAATAACAGCAGCAGACTTCCGTGGTGAGCAGTAGCTTTACTACAGTGATCTAATGAGCAACTAGAGTGCTAACACTCCGAATTTATGGCAAATGTGTGACATATCTGAATACCTTCTTAATGGAATCAAAGTAAAAAACTGAAAGCATTTCCTACTGAGGAGACTGCAGTAAATGAGGAAATTAGGAAACTTCATAACAAATAAATCTCCCAAGATGGCCACCAGAGACAAAAGAGCCCAAATGCAGCACAAATATCACCCAGATGTAGCCCACATATAGCCCAATGACAGAAGTGTGCAAAACACTTATTTGTTGTGTATTTTCAGTGTTATATAGTGCAGACTTGTCAGGTATTGGAGTGCTTTACATGAGCATTGGTTACATCACACAAGATCAAATTCATTTTGGTTGTAGACATGGGGAGATCAAGTGATTTGACCAGAATCACAGAATGTCGAGCTGAAGCAGAAACTCCAACCTGGTTCCCCAGTTGCAAAGTCTGCAGCTCTGGAAGTAACACCACATCCTCTCCCCTATGTGCAACATTTAATCAAGTGGTCAACTGGATAAAAAAAAAAACAAAGATTACAAATAATTTTAAAGTTCTTTGTTGCTATTTGAAAACTCACAAAATATGTCCTCATTTTAGTTTTTTAGAGCACTAACCATAATTTTGATGCAAATAAGACCCTCTCATATATGTAATTTCTAAAGGAAATGCTCTAGTTATTACAGTTTTGATTACATTAAGATGACGTCAGGCGTTCCACACTTTTGTAATAAATATAGAATGTTAGCTATCTAGTTGTTCATTTGGATACTGTTGAGAGGCAGAGGCCAGGGGCACGGACTCTGAAAATTGGAGGCAGGTAGGAGAGTGCAGAGGCAACAATTTGACCACACTGGACAGACAGGGAGGGCAGTGGCAGCACAACACACTATGGAGAGCAGTGGAAAGGGGGGCAGGGGCAACAAACCAACAATACAGGACTGGCAAGAGAGGCTGTGGCAATATAATAGACCATTGTGAGCAGAAGGAAGAGGCAGTGGTAGTACAACCATACATGCCAACAGACCCGTTTCAGCCAGGAAACGTCCAATGTTTTTAAGCTCAAATGGGCTTTATTTGATCTGTCTCCTGTCTACAATCTCCTCTTTTTCAATGCAACTCAAAGGGGAAAATCAATACCCCAGTTTTGTTTCAAAATCTCCCTCTTACCAAGTTCAAAATGGTCGCAAGTATGGTACATTGGATCATGGTAGGCAGGAGGAATTGGGGTAGGGACATGGACTTGGATAACAGAGGATAGGAGGTACATGGAGAGGTGCACCAAACGGACCCTACAGGGCAGGCATCAGGGTTTTCAGCAGCACAATACACCACACAGGGCATGCAGGACGGGAGAGCAGCACAACAATCCATAGAAAGCAATAGGGAGGGGACAGGACCATGCACATGGACAACAGAGATCAGAGGGGAAAGAGGCAATGGTAGCTAGCTGACCATAATGGACAGACAGGAGAGAAAGCTGCAGCATAACAGGCCATAAAGGGCAGGATGGACGGATCAGGGCATTACAATGGAACAGACAAGCCAGGAGGGAGGGAATAGGGGTATGCACATGGAAACAGAGGGCTGGGGGCAGGGCAGGAGCAGCAAGATGACCATGGAGGTCAGGCAGGATGGGCACTAGAAACAAGACACACCATGGAGAGCAACAATGAGACTATGATGGCATACACACAGACCATGGAGGGAAGGTGGGCGGGGGTCAGGGGCAGCTAGCTGACCACACAGGGAAGGTGGGAGGGGCCATGGCAGCACAGAAGACCATGCAAGGTAAGCAGGAGGGTTAGTGGCAGCACAATGGCTATGATGTGCAAGAAGGAGGGTGCAGGGGCATGCACAAAGGACCATGGAGGATAGAAGGGAGGGTCAGGACCTGGGCACAGATAAGAGTTCAGGGGAAGGGGCCTCACAACAGACCGCGCGGGGAAGGCAGGAGGAGCAGTTGCAGCACAACAGACCAGGGAGGGCAGAAGGGTGTGGCAGTAAAATGGACCATGGAGGACAGGGGGAAGGGGATAGGGGCATGGCATGTGGACGGGCAGTGTGGAGGTGGCAGGGACAGGTTACAGTTATCTGACAATGCTAGGCAGGTGGGAGGGGAGTGGCAGCTCAACAGAACACTCAGAGTAGATAGGAGTAGCAGGTCCATGGAACATGGTGGGCAAAAAGGATGGAGCAGGGGCATGCACAAAGACATCGGAGGGCAGGGGGAAGGAGAATAGGGGCAGCAAGCTAAGCACAGAGGCTAAGCAGGAGGTCAATGATGGGCCATAGAATTGGGCAATGGAGGGCAGGTGGAGTGGACTGGTACATCGTGCTAAATGGAGGGCAGTGGCAGCATATCAGACCATGCATGGCAGGAGGGAGGAGGCTAGTCCATGGATTCAGACAACAGAGGATAGGGAGGAGGTGGATGGGGCAGCAAGCTAACTGTTCAGATAAGGTGGGTATTAGGAACTTTATTGTTTTTAAAATGTGTGTCTGTGCAAACTACTCAAAATATGAACAAGTATGCAGCATAATCTCACTTTTATTCAGGAAGAAGAGGACGTTTGTGACTGTGACTCCGGGCTCACTTGGCAGAAACACCCGCTGACCCTCCACCCCCCATCGCAAAATGTAATGCCCGTGAAAAGGGTAGGTGGACGCAATGTTATATAGAACATAGTCCTGAGAGCACGATTGAAAATGAAAACTAGATATAGTGTATGGTATAAACTATGCACCAAAAAGTGTGATAAGATGAACCGGGCGTGAAATATAATATGCAATAGATTGTGCGCAATGACAGATTCATTGGAGAGCGCGAGATAGCACAGGCACTAGCGCGTGCTATGCGATATGCGCCTTGGAGTGTAATATGCACAGGGCAGTGTTGTGTAACCTAACTAGTCTCTAAAGTTGTAATATAAAATATGTGCTGGGGAGTGCAACGTTGCATATGCACTGTGACAAAGATATGGATCCCAGATTGTAATATGTATGGCATAGCGCTGTGAGTTATAACATAGGCATCGAAGAAGGCACTTTAGATGGGACAATATAACCCGTGCGAAGGCAAGTGTGCATGACATATTCACGGGGTGGTGTTACAGTGCGCATGGGCTAGAGAGTGTCATAGCATACGCACTAGCTGGTGGAATACAACACAGAGGTGTGTGGAACTCGGCGGGCACTGGTGGGTGTAACACAGCATTGGGCTCAGCCAGGAGCACGCTGTGACTCAAGTGAGGTTCGTCTCCTTCCTAGAGAGTAAAATAAAAAGTATTACACATCCGGCGGTGGATGTGTGTTTTATTAACCGTGAGGGGGGTTTCTTGCATAGTTTGGTCGAATTTTTGTCGAATCCCCTTTGAATGGCTTGGTGTGCGTGTGTATTAAATGTGCCCGTCAATAGCTACCCATGTTTGTATAAATAAACAACAAGGGTGTCTACTTGGAGAGTACCCACCGGCGGGGGCGCCGGTATTAGGCACGGTAGGGCTTCAGACACGTCTGACCTTCACTAGCGGTGTAAATACATTCCACGTGGATTCATTGTATGCATAGTCGCCTTTTAATGAATATCACGCAAATCGTCATGGTGATAGGTACATACGGTTTGTCCAGCATGTCCTAGGTGTTTCTATAAATATATATTTTTTTTAAATAATAAAAACAAAGGCCCCCGGGGTTGGGGTCCCCGGGGCCCATTAAGGCCTTGGGAGGGCCAAATTTATTTTTTTCAATAAAAACAATTAGGGTGCAGGCCCTGGGGGATGGGGTCCCCAGGGCCAATAAATTAGAAAAAGAAGGGGGGCCACACAGCCCTACTTCTTAAAAAAATAAAATAAATAAAAGACCGGCATCGCGCCGGAGGCCACGCCCCCTCCTTGCAGCACTCTGCAAACGCGCCCCCTGGCCAGTTGTAAGTTGGGGAATTAATTCCCCTTCAATACTGAGGGTCCCTGAGGGCCAACTAGCCCAACAGGTATCTCCAGTATGCGCCAGAGTGCTGCGTTGCAGACAGGCGTTCTAAGGCCACGCCCCTTTTTACACCTCTATGCAACGCAGCTCTGTGGCGCTTATTGGAGGTACCTAGTGGGCTAGTTTGACCCTAGGGACCCTTAGGATTCAAGGAGACTTAATCTCCCAACTTAAAACGGCCACAGGGCATGTTTACACAGTGGGGAAGGGAGGCGACGGAGCCGGAGGTGACGTGTGCAAACACGCCCTGTGGCGCGTTTTAAGAGGTAGTTTTAATCCCCTGCCCTATTATATACTAGGGGCTTACAGAGGAGGTCATGCTAATCACAGGGGCACCCCAACGCATAGTGTTCCCTAGTGTATGTAGGTGTTTTCACTTTATTCTGAGTGTCTTTTAACATAGCACTGGCTCTAGGACTGATTAGTCAGACTCGGTTACCACCAGTATCCGTCTGAAAAAGTTGAGGGTACAGGATGATTTTGCAACAAGGCTTCTTTCTGCTCTTCTGTTTGTTCTTTCTGCACGTTATCCTTCTTCCTGCACTTTTCTTCGTCTTTGAGGACTTCTGTTGCTTCTTTCTGCATTTCTTTTTTTCTTTCTGTGCATGTTTTCTTCTTTCTTCACATGTCCTATCTATGTAGGCATAGTTAGAAATTAGCATTTAAAAAACCTTAGAAATTCACTGAAAAAAACCATAGGTTTCAGGCACGTTATAGTTAGGAATTAGCATTTAAAAAACCTTAGAAATTCACTGAAAAAAGTTTCAGGGGCATTATAGTTAGCTGGGCTTTTCACTCATACAAAACCATTGAAATTCCCCTGTGATGTCATCAGTGATGTCACTGACCATGTCATGAGTGATGTAATATGTGACGTCATCAGCAGTGCATTGCGGGCGCGCCAGTTATAGTTAGTTCAGCTAACTATAACGGGGGAATTTCAATGGTTTTGTACGAGTGAAAAGTCCAGCTAACTATATCGCCCCTGAAACCTATGGTTTTTTCAGTGAATTTCTAAGGTTTTTTAAATGCTAATTCCTAACTATAACGTGCCTGAAACCTATGTTTTTTTCAGTGAAATACAAATATATATATATGTATATATATATATATATTTTATACTTAATTGAGGAGAGATTGGAACCCCAAAGCAGGTAGCAGAAGATAAAAAGCACAAGTCTGTACAATCAAATTTCACACTATATTTAGCCTATGGATCGAAATTAATGCATACCTGAGACGCAGCATTTATTATTGGGGGATTTTGATGCTTTTGTATACAAGGCTCCAAATACCATGCGCAAGGTTGGGGGGAGATGGGACAGCCTTTACAGGTCTCATACTTAATGTGTACACTTTTAGAGAGGCCACCCATACAAATAATCAGAGCTGATGAATCCGGAGAGAGCATCTGTATCCTTAGAAGAACAATCAGCCATAGCAATAATGGCAGCCTAGAGAAACTGCCAAAAGATCCTGTTGAATGCTTTTTCAGCATCCAACGGTATCTCCCAGTGGGTTGAGACAGCGAGCGAATTATGTCAAATGCAGATATTGCTAAATTAATATGAGAGGTAATATCTCTGGAGGGAATAAACCCATGTTACATGGGGTCAACTAGATCAGATATAGTATCTAATCGATTAACTAAGATTTTAGAATCAAAGTTATTAAGGGAAATATTGAAATAAAGGTTTCCTTCCAGGATGGTGGTATATACCCTCTGAGTCTATAGAATTCAAGAGTTTAAAAACAAATAGGTGTTAAGTTGCTTGAGAAAGTCTTATAATAGTCACTAGGCAACATATCCAGGCCAGCTACCGTACCAGATGCTAATTCAGAGACTATTTTGTAGGGACCAATAGCGGATTAAAGAAAGTTTTCTGCCCATGCCTTCACTATTCTCAAAAGTTTTTACTGTGTTGCAAGTGAGCTCCTTGATAAGCTGTGCCTCATACTTTATTTTTCATCAGAAATATGCCATTTATACAAGGTGGCCAATGCTGCGTAATACTGCATGCATGAGTGACCTCTAAGTGCTGTAGGTGGTTACAAGTAAGCTCCTCACTTGTATTTATCTGCATCGTGTATCTCAGTGTTAGCCCGAAAATTGCAGCCTTCATGGCATCTCAAATGAGCAGATCCTTAATTGTCATGAATAAACTCACTATTGGCAAGGCAAATATAATTCTGATATTTGAAATCTTTCAATGGATTGCGGTCAAATGCCCAGGGCCTTGGTAGAGGCTCTGAATTGATATAATTTGCACTAGTAACCAGGGAAAGTGGATTACGATCAGATATGATTTTTGCATTTAATTTTATATGTGAATAGTGATAAGCTATGTTCTGCAATGAACATATCATTCCGGTAAAGAGTAGGACGCAGGAAAGAATAAGCATTAGCAAAGCCAAAAGGTCTCATCCATGCAAGATTTATTGGCTTGGTCATATTTTGTAGCCATATTGTACAGAAGCCCATCTGCTATGCAGCATTGCTGCAAGTGTAATAAAAAAGTAAGCTTGGCTGAAAGTAAAAAAGCGTTATGAAGCGGCCAGTATTGACCACAACATAGCAGGCTCTTTTCCTATTTTCAGCTATGCTACACAGCAGCTGTACCGCTGTACAAAATGGCACCAAAAAAAGATTTATACTGTTAGCATGGCACTGCTTTGGCAGTTTTAAACTTAATCCAGCAGATATTGTTTAAATGTGCAAAGATGTTAAGTATCACGTTTGATGAATTTTAATGGTGCCCTGTATAATTTTTTACGTCGTTAGGTGGGTCCCTGCTGTTTAAAAGGACCTTAGTCAATAAGGGGGTGCCTGAACGGCCCAAAACCATTCGGTATAAGTTAGGAGTCCGTCTTGAGTGATCCGTAGGTGAGCAATGACAGTCAAAATATTACAAAATCGTTATCAACACTCTAGTATGAGCAGAGGAGAACAAGTTACTTACTTTTGGGAATGTCTTACCTGGTAGAGACTATTTAGTCACAGGCGCCTTGGCTTAGAATAGATACCCAAGGAATACCACCATGGAGGTGGGTTTGCAAAACACATCTTAGACCTAAAAGTCATGCAGTACCAATTGGGCAAAATGCCTGTCAACCCGATTTCACCTTCCAGGCAGTAGTGCTTAATAAACGTGTGCAGAGCTACCCACGTAGCTGCTTGACAGATGTCGAGGACAGGGACTCCACAAGCTAACGGATGGATATGGTGGAATAATCACACACGCCCTCAGGGGGTTGCTTTTTGGCCAATGCGTAGCAGATCTTTATGCAGAGTACTACATTTCTGGACAGCCTTCCCCTTCTGAGACCTAACATACCCTACAAAGAGTGGATTGTTCATCCAGAACTCTTTGGTACAATCAAGGCAGAACAACACTCTTTTTAGGTCGAGACTGTGGAATCTCTCCTTTAATTTAGAAGAGTGAGGCGGAGCAGAAAAGGTAGGCAAAGTGATATTTGGGCCTACACGAAAAGGTGTCACTACCTTTGGAAGGAAGGAGGCATATTTTAGAAGAATCAGCTTATCAGGGTAAAAGTGGTATAAGGAGGGTGCACAGAGAGACCCTGTAGTTCGGGGACCCATCTGGCCGATGTTATGGCCACTAAGCAAGCCGTCTTGATGGTTAGCAAACAGAGTGGGCAGATGTGCAGCAGCGCGAAAAGCGTGCACATCAGAAAAGTCCGAAGCAGATTTAAACCCCACTGGGGCATGATGAATGGCATGAGAGTTAACATATGTTGGAGACCTTTAATTAATCTGGTTACAACAGGTGACTTGAACAAAAGAAAGTTGCTCTGACAACCGGAAAAATGTCAAGATGGCTGAAAAATAGCCATTAACTGTGCTCAGCAGAGCCGTGGACCAACAACAGAACAAATAGTAAAACCTGAGAAAGGGGTGCAGAGAGAGGGTCGATGTTCTTGGATACACACTGTGCCACAAATGTGTCCCAGCAGCAGGCATAGACCATTTTGGTGCAGGGACGCCTGGCTGCCAGAATAACATCACAAGCTTCAGAAGGAAGGTTGAAAGCAGTCAACTGTCACCAATCAATCTCCACGCATATAGGTGGAGTGTGTGCAGGTTCAGGTGCAGGACCCTCCACTGTTGCTGTGCCAGAAGAACCTCTCGAAGAGGCAGCCTGACTGTGGAACAGATGCTCATGCTCAATAGCTCAGGATACCAGGATCTCCATGTCCAATCCTGTACAAAAAGGACGTGGGCCCAGTCGCTCCTGATCTTGAGATCTCTGGGCAGGAGTGGTATTGGCGGAAAGGCATAGAGAAGGCCAGAGCTCCACTCAAGATTAAAAGCATCTACAAGCGGGTGCCTCCTTAGAATCTCCAGCATGCAGACCTACTGAAGTTAACCAAGGCTCTCCCCACCTCTTGAAAGAGACCTTGCCCAACCTCTTGATGGAGATACAATTAGTGATCCGCTAGGCATCTACGGCTGAGTTTGTCCATTCTGGTGCCCAAGAGCCCGCGAGCACTGAACCACTAGGTAAATGCTCCGACATTACAGCCATGCCCAGAGATGCAGGGCCTCTTGACAAAGGGTCCACCACTTCACCTCACTGCTTTGTTTCAGTACCACATGGCGGGGGCGTTGTCGGTGAACACCTGCATCACCCTCCCCTTATCGAAGGAAGAAATGATTTCAATGCCAATCGGATTACCCGAAGCTCTAGCAAGTTGATGTGGAGTCAGGATTTCGCAAGAGACCAGAGTTCTCTGATCTTCACCTCTCCAAATGGATGCCCAAGCCAAGGAGTGAAACAGCTGCCACTATTCAACTTTGGTGGAGGGAGGAGGGAGGGAGGGAGGGAGGGAGGGAGGGAGGGTATCTGCCACGGACCCAATCGCAGTTTATCAGCTATCACTGCAGGTCTTTTGCAGCTCCCCAAGAGATGTGGACCAGGTCAGAGAGATTCCCCGATGCTGCTCACACCACCATTCTTTAGCTCCCTTTGCCACCTCAGATCAGACCCAGCTATATTCAAATCAGTCTTGACTTTGTTCTCCATGGGAACAGTCCAGCCCAAACTGCCAAGTCAGGTCTTCCATGAACTGGAAACAAACATCCTGGGACCGGTTTCGGGGTAACACCCTTCATCAGCCAGGCTAGCTTGAATCTAGTGGCAAAGTGAGCAAGGAACCCACGTCTGGGCATACCCTGCCTACTTAGGGCGAACAAAGCAAACACAAGGAGATGATGGACGGTGCGCTGAAACTTTTCAGACACTCACCCCCAGTCACATATCTTGTTGAAACGAACATTGTTCTTTAGCTCACTTTGCCACCTCAGTTCAGACCCAGCTATATGCAAATCAGTCTTGACCCTTTGTCTCCTGGAAACAGTCCAGCCTGAACTGCCAAGCCAGGTCTTCCATGAACCCGAAACAAGCATCCTGGGACAAGTTTCGGGGCAACAATCCTCATCACACAGGCTAGCTTGAATCCAGTGGCAAAGTGAGCAAGGGACCCACGTCTGGGCATACCCTGCCAACATAGGGCGAACAAATCAAACACAAGGATGGGTGTCTAGAAAAGGGATGGATTAGCCCTTTTGGACCATCTGTAAATCCAACTAGCCAGATGGGATCGACTGCTAGCGGTGCAGGTAATGGAGTATCCTGCCCCC
Organism: Triturus cristatus; assembly: GCF_964204655.1. Lineage (NCBI taxonomy): Eukaryota > Metazoa > Chordata > Amphibia > Caudata > Salamandridae > Triturus > Triturus cristatus. The sequence goes on from NC_140586.1 coordinate 544,542,082, forward strand.
CCCCCCCACTGGATGCCCATGGTAGAATGAGGGCAAACTGAAGAGGTTTGGAGGCTGCAGGAGTAGCGGTGCACTGACCAGACCTCTGTTTGTACCCCATAAGGTCTGAGGGAACCACATACTCTGCCACGAAAACCCTGGGAAGCCTGCTGGCTTTGGTGGCTGGGAGGGAATGAACGCAGCTGGAAGCCCCTTTCGTAGCCTCAAAAGGGACAAAAAGCAGACTGGCATCGGCGAGGGGCCATAGGAGGGCCCAAAGAACTGGCCACAGCTATGCTATCCTTGAAGAGCTCACGCGCTGAGTCCGCCTTCACACTAAAAAGGCGAGAGCCATCAAAGGGCATGTCCATGAGTGAGGCTTGGACATGCCCTGAAAAACCAGTGGTTCTCAGCCAGGTGAAGTGCCTAAGGGCCACTGACAAAGTTGCTCTGCCAAGTATGTTTTTTATGTCCCGTTCACATCTGATCGTGAACTTTCCTACATCTTTACTGCCAGCAGTAGTTTGGGAGAGTATGGCACATGCCTCCTCAGAGACCATGGGGAGCACTTTTGCAACATAATCAGATTGTATGGGTGTATCGGCCCAAGAGGTTAGCAACCAAAGTGCTAGGTTGGCAAAAAAAGAACATCCATTTGCCAAAAGGTGTCTAATCTCTTGGATTTCCTATCCGGTGGAATGGTAGGGAACAGGCCTCCCAGCTGAAGCACCTCTGTCAAGAAGTTCATCTTGACTGTCACTGAGGGTAGTGTAATGTCTAAAGTCCTCAGCTGCCCTCCACAATACTACTGAAAATGAGGCACCCTCCTCCATAGTCACGGTGAAGAGAGAGACCAAGACAGTATCTGGTGAGGTGTCCAAACCACTGGCATCCCCCAATTCCTTATACCAGTTGTTCTTTGTATTATCTATGGCATGGGTACTCGCAAACAGTTTTCCAGGGGCCACAAAGTATGTTCTATCAAGTGACTGAGGGCTGCACTGATGCCAGCAAGGTATAGGTCAGGTGAGGAATGTGTGTGTGTAAGGTGGGTGTAGGGGAAGCGAAGCATGTACATCTAGTGGCTGAACTGCACAATGTTAAAACAGAAAGCTTGGGATCAATCCCGGCTACCAACTTGGGTGATCCTTGGCAATTATATTTTTCACTTCGCCTCCTATTTCTCCACTATCATATATAAGAGAACATCAAAATACATCAGTTCAGGATATGTGCAAAATAAAACCTTCTCTTGAGTTTGATTTATTACATTATAATGTTGCCCATGTTTAATAGCAGTACAAGACTTCCATAGGATGCACAGGACAACTGACTTGCCCCTAAGTTCCCCATTGACATTATTGTCTGGGTGGGTGGAAGCAAGATTGTTTCTAAATACATGTTTGAAGACTATCATTAAAAAAAAAAAAAACCTCTCCATCCATCAATCTTATCTGACTAATGTGAAACGCTTTTGCAGGTTAATGAAATAAAGTTTCTTCAAAATTAAAAAAACTGTATCTTATTTTTTACACATTTGTTCAAAGATGTCCTTAAAAATAAAGGCGTTTCTAAAGTTAAGCAGTTCAGGACACCTTAGTCACTCTCCTTTCTTTAACTGCAGGTAACATGTAAATAAGTGCTTGTCAGAATACTTTACATCATTCTGAATGTTTGTGCTTAGTAAACACCAGCCCAGTGCTGCTTGTGGCCAGGAGGCCGCATATAACATAACATAACATAACACGTGTATTTGTAAAGCGCACGTTCACCACTACGGGTATCTTGGCGCTGAATAACAGATGTTTATTGTTACCCAACTCAATGGTATTCATTTTAATCGACCTCAGATGGATGAAAGGCTGAGTGGAACCACCGGGATTTGTACCTGTGACCATGAGGTCGAACACAGGCCCCCTGCAGCAGACGCATTAGTCCACTGAGCCACCAGACCCGGCTATAAAGGTCAGGGGGGCCACAAGTGGCCCCCGGGCCGTACTTTGAGTATCAGTGATCTAGGGTGTGCTGGTATGCATAAGGGTCACCAACCCCTCCCATTCATCACACTCTCCAGGCTTGTCAAATGAAATAGGCACTGGCTCCAAACCCGTGGTATTGGCCCCGGTTCGCGCCAGATGACACCCATTCCATTTTGGAGTTTCTGGTATAGTGATGTATTGCTGTTATACTGTGATGCATTAATGTTGTTTAAAGTGACTGAATGAGTGTCAATAAAAGACATTGCATAATAGTCTACGGTCTTGTAATCAAACCCGTTTTTACACTACAAATCCAGGCATTTTTCCAGGTTTGTTTACTGTGACAGGACTCTTCACCAACTTTACAAATGGGTGAAGAGACAGGTGTTCAACAGTAATGTTGCATGCCTATAATACTTCACAGAAATGCCCTGTTTCTGTGTTATTTGCAATACAAATAATGTACATTTAGCTCTTCAGCATTTTACCAATATCTCAAAAGCAATTTTTTTTTCTACAAGGATAACGGCGTGCAATTTCTTTGAGAGGTCATGTGTCCCACAAGATAGTGCATACGGCTCACAATTCTGCTAATCAGAAGATACATCTGTATGTAGAGAATGTTTAAAGGCAAATTGTAATTCAAGGTTGTAGTAAAACACTTAACACCAACAGTGTTGGATTATTTGGTGAGGACTAATGCCTAATTCACAACAGAACGCATTTTGAAAAAATCTAAAGATATAAAAAATAAAAAGCCAGTGCAACCTTCCCTAACAAAGGCATAGTCTATGTAATTAAGATTGTAGCCTACAACATGTGAACTAGAAAACCAGTCAAAACTGCATTTTCTTTTCCTTGGATACTGTCCATACTCAACAGTTGGCAGCTCCCCTATACACTTAACCAAAAGATTAATACTACAATAGGCACGTATGTGATCATCGCTCTCTGTGTCAACTGCACAGACACATGCAGTGAAATCTCCTTTAGGAACCAGTGACTGGCCCTGTGCTAAGTTCATGCTGTCTTTGACCACAACCAGTCATGCCCTGTCCTTAAGATCCATCCACACCCTGAACTCACCCAGACACCTTGAGGCGGTTCAGTTCACACTATGCATGTTACAAGACCCATACTTTGCATTTAAAAATATATATATATGTGGGAAATAATTTCAGGAAAAGAACGTATGTACAATACAAAATGGAGTAAAAATAATGTTAATAGGGATTGTGTCACTGGCTTGGTTTATCAAATTGTTATTACAGTCATGGACCAGAAAGAGATTGGTGTTTCTGCTTGTAAAGGTAAGAACATGTAAGAAGCATTTCAATGTATATATATTTGGCAGGCTGAGAGGGGGAGAGAGAGGGGGAGGAGAGAGGGGGAGGAGAGAGGGGGGGGGAGAGAGGGGAGGAGAGAGGGGGGGGGAGAGAGGGGGGAGAGAGAGGGGGGAGAGAGAGGGGGGAGAGAGAGGGGGGAGAGAGAGGGGGGAGAGAGAGGGGGGAGAGAGAGGGGGGAGAGAGAGGGGGGAGAGAGAGGGGGGAGAGAGAGGGGGGAGAGAGAGGGGGGAGAGAGAGGGGGGAGAGAGAGGGGGGAGAGAGAGGGGGGGAGAGAGAGGGGGGAGAGAGAGGGGGGAGAGAGAGGGGGGAGAGAGAGGGGGGAGAGGGGGGGGGAGAGAGAAGGGGGAGGGAGTGGGAGTGAGTGTGCGCGAGAGTGCACGAGAGTGCGAGAGAGTGTGAGAGAGAGAGAGTGCGCGAGAGTGCGCGTGTGAGAGAGAGAGAGAGAGAGAGAGAGAGAGAGAGAGAGAGAGTGCGCGAGAGTGCGCGTGTGAGAGAGAGAGAGAGAGAGAGAGAGAGAGAGAGAGTGAGTGCGCGAGAGTGCGCGTGTGAGAGAGAGAGAGAGAGAGAGAGAGAGAGAGAGAGAGAGTGAGTGCGCGAGAGTGCGCGTGTGAGAGAGAGAGAGAGAGAGAGAGAGTGAGTGCGCGAGAGTGCGCGTGTGAGAGAGAGAGAGAGAGAGAGAGAGAGAGTGAGTGCGCGAGAGTGCGCGTGTGAGAGAGAGAGAGAGAGAGAGAGAGAGTGAGTGCGCGAGAGTGCACGTGTGAGAGAGAGAGAGTGCGCGAGAGTGCACGTGTGAGAGAGAGAGAGTGCGCGAGAGTGCGCGAGAGTGCGCGAGAGAGTGCGC